>NC_051160.1:96885828-96947852 GCF_013339745.2 Dermacentor silvarum
ACGGACGGGAATGCATGCGTGACGTGCCGTATTGCAAATGCAGATATATACAATTCGTCTAGGTAGCGTGGCGTTGCAGTTCCCATTGTTTTTATTGGTACAACTGCGAATGTAAACTGTAGTGTTGTGCGATTGTGTGCGCAGATGCGCGGCCGTTGTTCTATTGTTGCGGAGGTGCGCAGACAGTTCCATTGTGTAAGTTGGCTTTCCTGCACTGCGTTTTCGACGCTCACGAACGAATCAGTGAGACATGAAAGCTTCGCTTTAATAAGTGACTTTCGCTTAGAATACGATCCGTTCTCCGTGGACTACACAGAAGAAATCCCACTGCGGACGCTGAGCATCTCAATGCGCAGAAGAAGCCCGGAAAATCACACTCTTGCGCATCCAAATGCAACAGAGGGCCGACATTACAATTACAGCACGATAAACCAACCCGCTGTGGTTGCTTAGTGACTGTGGTGTTGGGCTAAGCACGATGTCGCGGGATCAAATCCCGACCACGGTGGCCGCATTTCGATGGGGGCGAAATGTGAAAGCACCCGTGTACTTAGATTTATGTGCACGTTAAAGAACCCCAGGTGGTCCCAGTTATGACGGCGTGTCTCAATATCAAACCATGGCTTTGGCACGTAAAACCTCATAATTTTTGGCCCTATAGATAGAGGAGCTATGCGGAATACAAGCCTGGAAACCGTGACTAGGACTGGCCATCAAACAGCTAACGAGCTAGACGGCGTGGAAAAATTCTACGACGTAATTTTGGGTCATGCAAGGTACTCCGACGACATGGCGCAGTGGACTGAGAAGTCGTAGCGCAGGCACATGTGCCGCGCCTGACCTGTAGTTATTAACGCCGCGGACGCATGCTAACGGACCGTGTGCATGAACGTTCCGTGTGCCTTGTAGTTTGAGTTGAGTGCTTATTAACTTTTTTATTTCTTTATTGGGTATGCTCTCTTATAGTGCTTTAAGCACAAGAACCATAGTATCAGGTGAGGAGGATGGGACGCGCACACTCTTTAACTCCTTGCGGGGCACATCATTCACGGATATGTCACCGTCATCTGCTATAACGCACTTACTTATGATCCGCTATGATGCGCTTACTCTATTCCGAAGTTTTGTAAATGTTGTCGCCTATGCGATGGCCTGCCTGATGGCAGGCGTGTCTCATCAGGTTGCACGCGCAACTTTATTACTATTATTAGTATTGTACAATCTCAAACCTACGTGAGCACCAGCGATAGCTCAGGGATGCACGGTGACGAATGCATTAATACCGGACCGACTTGAGCCATCAGTTGGATCGTGCACGGCGCTATCCTCAATTAGTTATGCTTTTCGCACACAAGTTCATGCAATAACGTTAAAGTGTTATGTCGCTTCACTGTCAGCACTCATGGAATAAAACACCGTGAAAGACAAAGTGGGGAGTACTAGCGCAATAAACTGGGCATAAATAGTGAATAACCATGGACAAGAGCGCCTTTACTATTGGCTTCGTGTGCTACCAATGGCGGCGTTTCGAACGGCGCTCCGGTGAATGCTGATGAGGCGAGGTATGAAGTGATAACACCGTGTTAATTGAGGTCACAGCAGTACTACAGCGCCTCCATGATTGTACGGCTGGTCTAGACTTCACGTGCGGCGGGTCTAGACTAGCGTGCGCCGGATGGCTCACAAGCTGCGGGCTTGTGTCTTATTACGCCGCCCTGTGCACGTCGTCTTGTCGTCAGAAGCAGAGCCCTGCGGCGCTCTACTTCTGAGTGATGAAGAACCCTACGAAGTGCTCATAGGTTTTGCGCTTGCTAAACTTTCCTGAAAGAAGCCGCTCGGGTTCAGCAGCTACTGACCTGTCTACTTCGTTATTTGTTTGTTTATGCCTGCCTTTTTTTTTTCGTTTATGTATATTTTCAGTATGTATAGCTCCTATTGTGCATTCTGATTTAAATTCGGATTTTGTTTACCAATTTTCGTTTTGAACGTGTGCCATAGCCTATAGCAACAGTATGGTCAACAGGAGCACGGTGAATCGCAAGGTGCAAGAAAAAAAAAAGATAAAAGATAACGCTATCGGCCAAGCGTTCGCTCTTCCTGAAACGGTAATATTCTACTGACAAGACAGATAAATCAGACTACATATGATTTTAGCGCTACTGCTCGTTTAGCTATTTTTGTTCTGTCGATCTAGTGCGCGAACAGCAGGACATTCGGTCTTCTTCGCGAGCACCTTGATAAGATGCCGTTAACAATGCTATGACTAGCCCAATTTGAGTGATTTTGTACGCCGGCTCCCTGTACTGACGCGCCACACTTCGGCTTGTCATGACGTCACGCTGAACCATCGGAGAGAGGAAAGTTCTAAGAGCTGGCACCTGTATATAATTATGTGTGGAAGGGCCGCGACGGACACTGGTTTCCTCATGTCTGTACCCTAAGAGCCCCGCCGGCGTGAAGCGAGCTGCGCCATGGCGCAGAGCTCGGCGATAAAAAGAATAATATGTGCGCACTGGAAAACACTGAATGCTAAGACGGGAGGTGAGGAGGGGGAGGGGGTGAGAGATCGCGACAAGGGAGCGGCAGAGAAACCGGACCGCGTGAACTGCGCCGACGTTGCGAGACTCAAAGCCGCGCTTGTGTGAAGCTGCAGAAGCGGGCTGCGCTTTGCGCGTCCTAGACTTCTCGCTGCTTATTTTTCGTGCATTATTGCCCGTTGGTCCACTTCGTCTGCGTCTTCCCTGCGCAACGTGCATCTCGCTTCCCGCGACGGCATCAGTCCGGCTTTGTCTTCGTCTCAACGTGGCGCGTTTTGCATACGGGGGTGCGCGGAAAGGTCCGGCCGCCCCGTTCTTATGCAAATGAGACGCCTCCGCGCTGCCCACAGCGCCGTCATATCCGCGAGGCAGCGAATGCAGAGGGAGAACCTCAACAGGGGGGCCTTTGTTTAAACACGCAACTGTAGCTGACGCGCGGGGTGCGTGGCAGGAACTAGGCAACGTAGCAGCGTTGTAATTTCGGCTCGGTCGTTGGCTTTCGTGTATCACTCTGTTCTTGTTCACGCATGCGCACACACCGCGGTGGCTCCGTGGCTATGGCGTTCTGCTGCTGAACACGTTGTCGTGGGTTCGATTGCCGCCGCGGCGGCCACATTCCGATGGGGCAGAGGGCAACAACAGTCATTCACTTAGATTTACAACAGAGAGATGGGAGGAAGGAAAGGCAGGGAGGTTAACGAAAATTTGTCCAGTTTGCTATCCTAGACGTGGGGAGGCGGATGGGGGAGCGAAGAAAAGATAGAGAGAGAGAGAGAAGACACGAGTCTTGATCGCACTTTCACATGCACTAAGCCAGGTGCGTTGTGGATCAGAGAGCAAACTGGGATAACCAATAACCGATATTCCGGATATTAAGAGAAAAAAATGGAGCTGGGCAGGCCATGTAATGCGTAGGGTAGATAACCGGTGGTTCATTAGAGTTATAGAATGGGGTACCAAGAGAAGGGAAGCGCAGTCGAGGACGGCAGAAATCTAGGTGGGGTGAAGAAGTTAGGAATTTGCAGGCGCAAGTTGGAATCAGCTAGCGCAAGACGGGGGTAATTGGAGGTCGCAGAGAGAGGTCTTCGTCCTGGAGTGGACATAATTATAGGCTGATGGTGATGATGATGACGATGATGAAGCCAGGTGCGGCATTTGTTAAGCCGGGCACTCAAGATGTAGGTGCAGTTTAAAGAATACCAGTTGGTCTACATTATTCCACAGCCCCCTCTATGGCATCCCTCCTAGTCGTGTATTGCTTAGGGACCTTAAACGTGATTATTTCATTTATTTTACGCGTATGCACATTTGCGTTGTGGGCCTAAGCCCAAGTCCTAGGGCTTTGTTCGCTCGGATGGCAGAGTTCGGAGTAGCTTGAATATGGCAAATCAGTTATGGAGGAATTCACAACGTAAAGTAAGCTTTATAAAGCCAAATATAACTTTGTGGTACTGTCATGTTCATCGCAAGTATTCCTTCCATGGCGCTTTTTCCAGATTTGCCAGATTCTGTGTACCCATGCTTGCAGTTGTCGATTATTCCGATCTCACCCTGCGATCGTTTAGCTCGGATGCTAGTAACCACGCCTCGAAAAAGAGTTGGTGCAGTATTTGGTCCCCTGATTAGGACGAAGTTTCTTCAACTTCGAAGCTCCCTGTCTGGCAACCAGTATCGGATTACCTTGTAGCTTCGTGCTACCGTCAGGTGTATGGAAACTTTTCCCCTTCAATAGGTAAAAATTGCTACAATGCGAAAACACTAGAAAGCCGTCACAAATGCTGACCAGCTGCACGGGAATATCGTAAGAGAAAGCAGAACAGGGGAATGGATTGCAGCTAATGCGTTTCGAGGAACGAAATCTGAGCAGACTTTAATCATCCGGAAGGAAACCATTGGGAAGTGTGGAACTGACGTATGTAGACAGCTTGTGAAAGCCCAAAAAACAAACCGAAACAATGATAGCATGTCCTAGAAAAAGAGGTGTCTACATCCACATAACCGCACTTAGAGCACTGCAGGGGCCGATGTTTTCAGCCCGGGCCCGGCCCGGTCCCGATTTTACATCGGGCTGCCCGCCCGAGCCCGACCAAAGGTTTTATGGCGAGACCCGGGCCCGGCCCGGGCCCGTAAATAATCTACGTTACCCGCCCGGCCCGGCCCGCCATCCCTTTACGCTAGGCCCGAGCCCGGCCCGAGACCGAAAAATACATGTTTTTCAGAGTTAAGGCGCCCGAGAATAACTCGCTGCACGTTACATGCGCACCACCAGAAAGCCCGATCCCGGCCCAGGCCCGCGTCAAAAAACCCGAGCCCGGCCCGGGCCCGGGTTTTTTTTCAAAAGCACACGCCGTGCCCGAGCCCGGCCCGAGCGCGGCCCGAGCCCGTGAAAAAACTGCTCTACCCGGCCCGGCCCGGCCCACGGGCCGGGCCGGGCCCGGGCTTTCGGGTACGCCCGAGCCCGTGCAGTGCTCTAACCGCACTTACTGGCAGACAAATTTGCTGGCATATGGATTGGCCGGTGATTTCACTTTTTCTTACGTGCTATAAGTCTAATGCAGATAGATTACGGGTCGGAAATTTATCGCTTTTGAGTATGCAGGTACGTTTGTGTCAATACTTTTGAAATATGAAATGTGTGCTTATTTACCACTAGTATTTCATCTGACATCGCAGCTTGTTGGCACAATTAAGGTGGTGGGGTCGCTAACGTCGTTCACAATGCTTCTACAGGCATGTCACAAGCGCTTATTTGCACAGTGAAGACATAGCGGCATTGGATTACCCTTGAATTGTAATTTAGTTAAGATGAATGGGAATGATGACAAGGGGTGACAATCAACCGAGAGGTATGAACTGATTAAGCCCCCACTATTATTTGTGGCTAAAGTAGTGAATTCCACACATTCATTAACAAAATGCACTAGCCAATTGCACTAAAACAGTGCAACAAGGTATTCCATTGTATAATTAGGTGACGTCGATTGCTTGTGCCAGTCTATTGACGCGATTTTATTGACGTACAACTGCAGCGGAAAAAGATTAGCTCAAGTGGCCGATGACCAGAGCAGGAAAATTGCGGTACGCGCCGCTCTTGTTCCAGTCCCCACTGTTATCTAAAGTGGCACACGATACATTTTTCCAAGAGAGGCTGCCTGCTACTCTCGTTTTCGGCGTGCTAGGGAACAACACCGTCACATGCCGCAATTTATCTGATCGAGTGATCGGTCACTTGAGGTAATCTTTTCCCGCTGCAGCTGTACATAAAACGTAAGTTACCTTTAAAATAACGCTTGAATGATGGTCTTCGGTCCATTTGACGTCAGTTGTAGCGGTAATCTAAATTCCATGCCTAAATGAATAAGACAAAACATTACATTTATATCCAACATTACCAACCTAGTGAGATGCGGTTAATTAAAAAGTTGTTTAATACTGTATGTTTGCTGTGGATTTGAGCGCATGCACATAATTACATAAAGGCGTACAAAATAATTTCCATAAAGGAACAAAAAGGTACTTGAGCATCAAGCCCGCGGAACATTTATACATGTTGTTCCACAGGCGTGTTGACTAAAAAAAAGAAAACCAGTGATATATTTTCTTGAAGTTCATGAAAGGGAGAAATGAAACTGAAAGTATTGAACGACAATTAAAAGGATGTTGCGATACAAGCATTCGAAATACAAATACAAACATTCCGAAAAATATAGCTTTGCGCAACATGTCTGACGCATGAAGCTTACATTATACTATACGACGTGCTATTTATGAGTAATATGCAGTTCTTTTATGAGCACAGAAGCCGCTCAAACATATGAAAATAATATCAGAAGCATAAGAGAGTCCTATAGACATGTCTGCATGAATCTGTAAATAGAATGCGTACACTCTCAGGAAAATAACAGCCTCGAAGGTGGATTGGATGTCGAAACATGTCGAAAAAACCCCTTTTGACCCTTACGTTCTCTGAAACTTATGAAAATGGGTGCGTTCATTAGCAGGACAGCCATAGCGCACCATTTAATTAATTTCAGCGCGCAAAAAGCTTACTTTGTGTGAAACATACACCTTGCAGAGTTTAAGGGTGCTCGGGCACTTCAACATTTTATGCACGTAAAAAGCCATACGGGTTTAGTTCCCAGCAGTCTGCGCTAAGTCAGTGTTCGAGCATGTCTTATGGTCTCAGGAGGCTACGAATCTCAGCCTGCTACTTCATGTGTATAGCGTCTCCGGTGGCGATATGGAAAGACGTAGCTTTTTCTTTTATTTCTTGCCTTGTCTTTCATCTTTTACCATTGGCTTCGTTTAAGTTGTTTCAGCCTGGGGTTACTTTATAGATTGGCTGGCACTCGTCAGCGAAACATACCGCGTCAGCCAATCATAGTTCTGCAGGCGCATGTTCTTTCTGGTGTAGCATCAAGGACCAGTGCAATATTATGCGCAGTAAGTCTTCCGATGTTTCATGTAGTATCGGTTAGAATAAGCATTCGCAGGAGGATGCGGCGTAAGATTCTATCACTATGAACACAGCATCAATTGCACAGGTGGCGCGGCCCCGGTCGATAAGTGGAAGGTCACAACTGCTTTGCCCTCATCTCCTGCCAGCCTTTCACATATTACTGCTAGCTTCGCTTGAACTGTTTCACATCACAGTGGTACTCATTTATACATAAACTGAAGCACTGAATAGTGTGGCGTCAGCCTATTAGAGCAGCTAGAGGTACTACTGCACTCTTAAAGTGCCGTATTATTCACTGTCGTTCTGTCGAATACAACTAGTATAATTCACCACTGGATTTGTTTATGTTATTAGGAATTTATTCCTTGGGAAGAAGTCACATGATTGATAGACATGCCGAGCCACTTCGCTCGAAAAGGTCTGTCTTTCGAGAAGAGGCTGCCCAAGTGCCTAGTGTGGTTGGAACCTTGGATCCCGTTCCTGATTGGATTTCGTATCTGGACGCCTCTCGTTGTTTGTCCGATTTTTGAACTTTCATTGGACTGTGTAGCATGTGTGCGGTCGTTTTTCTTGTGTTAGTTTTGATGTGATGTAAATATAGCTTGCATGACATTACTCATTTTTTCATGCAATAAAAAAAAAAAAAAAAAAACTCATGGAGTGGTCGAGAGATAACGCTCCCAACTCGCAATCTGTTGGTCCCGAAGTTCGAATCCAGGCTGCGCGGCTTCTTTTTCTTCACTTCATTTGTTGATATCTGTGTTGTAGAACACTTCAGGATAACTCGGCAGTCGTCTGAAAGATTAGGGTGTCATAGAAGAAACGATATCGCTCCAGAAGAAAAAAAATAATAAACCGTGGTCTGTATAATGGGCAAAACACACATTGGGAGAAAGGGTGCATTCCTGCCCCCCCCCCCCCCCCAAAAAAAAAAAAAAAAAATCACGCTTGGAATTTAGTATATTAGTTCACCTTTTTCTATGGGTGCAAGGGGGTCAGCTTTAGACACGAGAAAACACCGTGAAGGGTGCAAATTTCCTTAGCGTGTAGTGTAAGTAACGAGAATAAGGCAGCCGCACGCACCATCCACAGAGTATCACGTGCTGCTGTCAAGTGATTAAGCACTGATCTTTAAATGAAGAGCCTTATCCTCCGTAATTAGAGCTTCGTGCATGGTGTAAAAGAAACAATACTTTTGAAGGCTGTTGAAGAATTAGAATCGCGAACCTTTCGTTATTGATGAGCAGCTAACGTTTGACACAAGGGCGCTATGGGATTTCGCGGAAATCGAACTGCTGGTGCCGAAGTCAGCAAGGAAACGTGCGACCCAACACTAAGCACGGAGAGCGCACGTACCGCATAGAAAACGGCGGCGGCATTTCACAAAGACAATGGCTGAACCCGTGCCAGAGGCATTCGTATATAGAACGGATCGTCATGTCGAGTAGATACGCCATCTATCAATAGCGGGAGTCGAGCGTGCTGCCAACTGTTTTCCATAGAACACAGAGGAAAGCAGTATGACATGCAGAATGCAAACGAAACAAGAAAGTGTGCTCGCAGAGCTTTTTTAGTCGCTTTCAACTGATGTCTATGTTTCATGTGAATTTTGAGGGCATACACGAAGTGACATAAAGGCGTGCAAGAGCATTTCCATAGAGGAAAAATGAGCTACTCGAGCAGTCCGTAGACGCTACGTCGCCACTACGCATTCGACGTAGTGACGACGTCCGCTTGACGACGTCCGGGGGTACTTCAGTGCGCCTCGCGAAAGTCGGAACCCTCGCCCATTTTTTTTTTTTTTTTTTGTTGGTCGGTGGCAGTATTATACGACGATAAAATACATGATGAGTTTTGTTTGTTTTTATGCTGTTCCTATCCTGGTTACAGGGTAATACATACATATTTCTGCGCGTGTTTGTCGATCAAGTGAATTGCGAGTGAGTGCTCATTCCACGTGCATTTTGCCGACCTATGTGGTATACCGTGTTATAACCACAAAAGTGGAAAACTTTTAATGTTTAACGAAGACTTGCGTTTGGTCAACTGAGCCCAGTAATTGCGCGATTCTGAGTGTTTCACATTCATCTTCGCTAATACAGGCACTTCAAATAGAGTTTCACTGCTGAAACAGGGAAGGATGAAAAGCGGTGGTATATTGGTTAAATAAACCGCACGACCTCGCAAACGAAATGACGTGCACTCACTGTTAACGTCAATCTCCTTTGCTCGCGTATCCCATGACTAGAGGAGTTCGTGGTATTCTGCTTTTGTTCCGTATATGAAAACTTTCTTGTGCTTTGCATTCCACATCTGAAGATGTTGCGTCTGAGGGCATGAAATCGCCCGCAGGGTTGTGGGCGTTAATTAACTACCGTTAATTTGACCACTACGGACGTGCCAAGATTGGTCGAATTCAATTTCAGTAATACGGACGGCTCTTCGTAATATTAATATGGTCTAATAATAAGAACATCAAATAACACTAGGTGTGTTGTATAAGTGAAATCGATAATTAATAAGTAAAGTACACAATGACGTAAACAAACAAAGGCAAGAAAAATCTGTGCAATCGAATCAACGTGTGGTGAATGACCCGGAAGCGTAACAATTATCACAATACGGCAAACAGCGATACAAAACTGGAGAAAAGCTTGAAGCAACGACGACACGGGCCCCATTCTCGTCCTTCATTTAATAATTTGTCCGTTTTTTGGGCTGTTTGCCGTATTACGTCGTCATACCAACAGCCATCTCACAAGAATTCTCAGGTTGCAGTACTGGCAGTCCCGCTGTTTCCTGATCCTGGTGTCCGTGAGTACGTGACGCGGGTTGTTGCTCTTCGGCCCGCACGCTGCTGTGGGGATCGCATCCGATGCCGCAGCTAACTCAGCGCACGCCGTGGATCCGGCTTGTCACAGTCGACAGGGCCGCGTGGGAAAAGCGCGGCGGGCGGCGACGCTGTCCAACTGCGCCGCGAGAGGGCGCCTCTGTCCTCTGCCGCGTTCCGTGCGGTCGGGAAGTCCGCGTTGTCCTTTTCCTGGTTGGCATGTGTTACAGCAGCGGCAGAAGTACGGCCACGAGAATAAAGACGCAGCGACTCGCCAAATAGAAGGAAGAGAAACAGAGACTGATGGAAAACGCCTTCCCATTTCTTCCAACTACGTGCCTCGAGCCTGTGAATGCGTCTGAGTGGCGTGCGCAAAATGTAAAAGAAACAGAAACGGAAAACTAAATACATCCGCCGTGAGAACACTGCCCGCGAGTTTACTACCAGATTGTAGGCATTAACTTTCACAGAACGCTCGTGAGCGCAATACGTGTCTCTCAGCAAGTATAGCGGCATGACTATGCATTATGGACATAAACGTTAACCGAGAAGAACAGACCTATGTGTGTGAAACTGGAAACATTTCGAAAGTCACTAAGCGCAGTTCTAACTCTCTCTCTCTCTCTCACTCCGAGGGTCATCGCCTTTTCCGATACGGCAAGAAAGCGGGTGTTGGTTGTGTGCAAGATAGGCATGATGAACGAAGCACGCGCAGGCGATGCAGAACGTGCCAAGTATGCCGACGAGCTGAGGTTTTTTTTTTTTTTTTTTTTTTTTTTTTTTTTCTTTTTAGGGAGCAAGATGCGCAATGAAGTGCCTGACACACCTGCCAAATAGAGATGGCAAGGAATTGGTGTACTTCCAATTTATTTAATGAGGGAAGGAGCTTTGGCCACGTAGCTACAAACAGTCATTGTCAGGAACACTTTTAGACAATAACGTCGAACGCAAATGAGCTATATTGTGCTTGCGCATACGATACGCGAAATGAAGGAAGTCGTCCAGCAGCGGTTCTGCCAAGTTATACGTAGAAGAGGGGAGAGAGGTGAAGGGGTGTTCGATGAGGAAAGTACAACTAGCAGACAAGTGTACGCACTTTCAAAAATCAGGTAAATTTGAAAATCTTAAGACACTATACGAAAGGCAGGGTAGAAATACCTTACGCCTCGAATTGAAAGAAATAATTGGCGTTGTCATTGACATCAATTGCACCAAGTAGATAAAATACCAGCCGTCTTGTCAAAGTGTGTCCGAAGAAAATGAAATATATATATATATATATATATATATATATATATATATATATATATATATATATAATATCTTGTCGCACTTGATGAACACGCGTACTCGCAGTTTAACAGCCCAGATGCACGATGAAGGAAATGTTTGGTCAGAACAATTTAGTTCTTAGTGGCTTGACAGAAAGTGCACGAATTCAGTGACGAAGAAAGGTCTGCCTACTTTCCTGATCTAAGTTGACTTTCGATACCTCCATGAATATGCCTGCAGCACTCATTTTGTACGAAAGTAATTCCTTTAATCGTTTGCGTTCGAAATGAAAGGGTTGCAGCTGTCTGACAACGCTTTATTTGACGCCATAGCAGGAAAAATACGCCTGCGGAGAATGTATTGTAAAAAGCATGCATATATTCTCCTAAAGCTTCCCCCCAACATTTGCAAGTCTGGAAATGCAGCGCTCTGCGCGCCCGCCAAGAAGGCTCCCCAGCAGGCTTCTTAAAAAAAATAAAAAAATATTAATAAGGCTATCTTAAGACATCCCGGACCAGGATGAATTTTTCTTCAACTGCGATGCTTTTCTTTCGAGGAAACCGTATCGGTTTCCTTTGTAGCAATTGCTACGATTGGGTGGATGTCTCAATTTCCCTTTAATTACTTCTCTCCACCTAGCGGGTTTCCGCTGAACTATTACGTCAAGGTATCGCATTGTGGCATAAGTGTTAAGATTTAATTAAATTATGGGGCGTTACGTGCCAAACCCAATATTTGATTATGAGGCACGCAGTAGTGGGGGACTCTGGAATAATTTTAATCACCTGAGATTCTTTAACGTGCGCCTAAGTGGAAGTGCACGAGCATTTTTGCATTTCGAGCCCCGAATGAATGCTGCTGTCATAGTCGGGATCATACCCGCGACCTCGAGCAAACAAGCTACCGCAGCGGGTACAGAAGTATTGATTCGATGGGCGGCCGCTTCCGTATAGAGTCGTGTAGGTGGTGTGGTAGTGGCAACAGTAGCAGCAGCAGCGATAGCGGCAGAAGTGGCAGTCGCAGGAGCAGCAGCAGTGGCGGCGGCGTTGGCGTAAAGGCGAAGAAAACTTCGCTTCAGAACCAGACCACAGCAGACGGAGACAGGGTTCAACGAATACCAGACCACTGGTCGCGCACTTTACCCAGGACCACAACTCGGGATACAGCCCGAGGACCGTCGAAAAGCCGACCGAAGTCCAGGGAAGACAGTTGCACAGATGGGCCCTGGCAACAGCTCGCACCCCACGACAAATCGGCCGATCACACAGTTGTGCATCCAAGTCCAGAAAGTAAACCACAAGTGGAGAGTTTAGTCTGCAGCTTCCTGGACTTCAATCTGTACGCGTCTCAAAGGATTGTGTTCACTGCTCGAGAGAGAGAGAGAGATAATTTCTTTGAATCGGTGCTAGGGATGTTTGCATGGCACGCTAGTTCGCCTAGCACGCTAGTCCAAATGACGAGACTGATGCCTGAAATGACCCACTCGTAGATACTACAAACACGCACAGCATACACCTGCAAGTTACTTAAGTAAGAAGCAGAAGCCCACGGCGACGAACAGGCACTTAGAGTGAGTGGCTCAGACCGCTATCCGAAGAATGACTAATAGCGCCTTCAGTGCACGCAAAGCACCAATAGCCGTGCTCCGAGGTCCAAGAATATTTCACAGCTCGGTTCCATGCAAAGCTAAAGCCGACTTGAGAACTGCTTTTGTGGCCGCAGAGCACACGCGCAAGGACTGCGCACGGTATATTTAATTGCACGCATTGTACGCAGTAGCGATCGCAATAATTACAGTTCGTCGCAGTAGCTACTTAGACTGCCACGCGATAGTCGGATAGACAAAAATTGTTTACCGCGTTAAACTTTTCTGCCGTTCATGGTAGCCAACCGCGCGATTTTCAGGTTAATCCCACTTTTCTTGCTTTTATTCTTTCTCTCTCTCTCTCAACATGTGCGTGATATACCCACCATTGTACGGTTTGATCAAGCTCTACGCTTCAAGCTCATGGTCGGCAGTAACAGGTTTCAGCGTTGGCAGCGCGTCAGTTGTGTGAAAGCGGCCAGTGTCCGCGACTCTTCTTACGCTACCGAAACGATTAAGGGCTCGTATTCACACTTAACAAGAATATGTACTTTAGAACTGTTCGCAAGAGCAGACGCCAGTGTATCGTGAACGGGCATGTTATTAGCGGAGGCGACGGACAAGGGCAAACAGGACTCACTATGGAAAACTGTGAATTTAGCCCAAAGCGCCCGTCTCGGGCGAGTCAGCTACGGCCTCCTCGGAAGACGAAATTTCTTCGTAAATTTGGCAACAACGTCTAAGAACTGGTATAGAAAGAATTGTGGATGAAATACGCAAAACGTGTCGCGCTAGCGATGTTACTAATCAAGTTATTCAGTTTTTTCTGGCGCCTCATAGAGATGAATTTGAAAACTTTGGCGGAAGGAGGCCGTGTTTAATGGTATAGTGCGATGTTTTTCTCAGTAAAATGCGTAGGTCTCAGCGTAATGTTTTACTAAATATGATTTTTTTATTCAAATGTAAGCGGTTAACACCGAGCAACAACGACGACAGCGGACTCTGTCATGCGAATTGTAACATCAGGGAAACACAACCCCCACACTCTCAAGCCACAAAACTGACAGGGACTCTCCAAAGAATCACGTTGTTGCGCTTATCAAATCACTTGTTATCATATAAGATATATAAAAAAGAAATGTTCCCGTGTTCAAAATTTACGTACGCGTGCACAACACGTTCTCTGCCCTGATTACGCAGATGCTCATGGGGCCATGGCTTTTTGCGTGCAGCAGAAAAAATATGCGCATTATCACGACTCTAGCGACTCTCGACCAAAGCTGCATTATCACGACTCTAGGAGCATATGTAATAGCATGTGGTGGTGACTTGACGAAGTTGCGGTCTTCACAAGGCATTTATCGCGATTAGAGTACCACAGTGGTTCTACAAACGAAAAACCTGATCGATGCCTTCGGATGCTATAATGCTTTGCTGGCACGTATACATTTCGGGCTGTGAACGGTAAAAAGCGTCAACGGTCATTGCTTTCGGTGGCGTATTTGCATACCGCGAGAAAACGTCGCACCAAGACAAACTTTTGTTGCATGCTCTCGAGTGACAAGCTGTAAATAATGTTTCGAGTGCAGCAGGAAAAAAAAAAGTAAGTGCGCTTGTAAAATGGGCCAAAGCTATGGCACATCTTTCGCCAAACCCGAATACGAAATGCAATAAAAAAGAATTGTAGGCGCCTGACGATTGTTTTTTTTTAGACGCGTTCCATATAGTAGGAAGTCACTGTTTGTCCTACAATTTCATGTAGACATTTTTTTCATTTTTTTCCGTCTGTACTTCATCCCTGCATACTTCCTTTGAGAAAATATTTTTGTTGTTCTCTCTCATATATTTTAAGACAATATTGTCGCGAGAGGAAAAGGCAGGCAGTCAGTTCCGAGCGAACGGCTGTTTACTGTTTTGGCCGCAGCAGCCAACAACACTTCTTCGTCCTCGTTCTCTAGCGTTACTAACGCGTGGCATTACCCCTCCCTCCAAAAAAAAAAAAAAAAGAGGCATTGTCTCGATGTCGCTGCACGAAAGAACAGTGAAAGTTAAGCCACGAAAGTGGGTGACGGGTTAAATACCACAGGGAGAAAATAAAAGAAATGAAAAAGACAACGGACGTGAGCACAGGCACCGCACCACAAAGTTTGTGAACTGGCATCAGCGCGAGTGGTAGGGCTTCATCCTGGAGACGTGAACAATGTCGGAGGAGCGTGGTCTACGCGATTGGTGCGATGATTCTGCTGGGACAACTTCGTAGTTGACTTGACTTATGCGATGAAGAACTATGTAGGGCCCAAAGTAACGGCGCAATAATTTTTCTGAGCGGCCTCGTAGACGTATAGGGGTCCAAATCCACACGAGATCTCCTGGCTTGTATGTTACGACTCGGTGGCGTATGTTGTATCGGCGAGCGTCTTGACTTTGCCGAGATAGAATTCGTTGCCGTGCAAGGTGCCGCGCTGCTTCAGCACGCTGAACAAAAGCGTCCATATCTGGGGCGGTCGTATCAGACGAAGTTGGTAGAAGCATCACGTCGAGCATAGTGACGACGTCGCGTCCGTAGACCAGACGAAAAGGAGGAAACCCGGTGGTTTCTTGAAGCGCAGTGTTATACGCAAATGTCACATACGGGAGCAGCTCGTCCCAATTCTTGTGATCCGTGGCGACATACATGGAAAGCATATCTGCAATCGTTTTGTTGAGACGCTCAGTTAACCCATTGGTCTGTGGGTGGTACGCAGTTGCCGTACGGTGCGTTGTACCACTCAGCTGCAGAATATCTCTGACCAACTGCGCAGTGAAGGCCGTACCACGGTCTGTGATGACGACAGATGGAGCACCATGTCGCAGGACGATATTTTTGACGAAGAAGTTGGCCACATCCGAAGCAGTAGCTCGTTGAACGGCTTGGGTTTCGCAATATCTGGTCAAGTAATCGGTGGCGACAACAATCCAGCGGTTGTCAGCTGAAGACTTGGGAAACGGGCCGAGTAAATCCATCCCGACCTGTTCAAAAGGTGAGCAAGGAGGTCGTACAGGCTGAAGCAGACCGGCTGGTTTCATTGGTGGAACTTTGCGACGTTGGCAATCACGACAAGTTCGGACGTACTGCTTCACGCTTTTGTGAGTTTTCGCCAGTAGTACTTCTTCTTGATCCTTGCCAGAGTACGCGTGAAACCAAGATGCCCGGACGTGGGTTCGTCGTGGCATGCACGTAAAATGTCGTCGCGGAGAGAAGCGGGAACAACGAGTAGAAAAACGGTTTCCGTGGGATGAAAGTTCCGCTTGTAGAGGATGTCGCTGCGTAGGCAGAAAGAGGACACGTGACGCGCGAACTGCCGCGGGGGTTGTTGGCGGCGTCGTTCAAGGTATTCAATCAGGGGTTGCAGCTCTGAATCCTGGCGTTGCTGTTGAGCGAGGTTTGGAGATGGAAGACTACAAAGAAAACCGCAGTCCTCGTCAGTATCTGTTGGTGCGGGTTCGACGGGGGCGCGGGAGAGACAATCGGCGTCAGGTGTGTTTCTGACCAGACTTATAGACAATTGTCATGTCAAATTCCTGTAGCCGAAGGCTCCATCTTGCGAGACGTCCCGAAGGATCCTTGAGATTCGCCAGCCAACAGAGAGAGTGGTGATCGCTGACGACTCGGAAGGCGCGTCCGTACAAGTATGGTCGGAACTTCTGGATAGCCCACACGACCGCCAGACATTCTTTTTCAGTTGCTGAGTAGTTTTTTTCAGCAGCAGACAACGTGCGGCTGGCATAGGCAATAACGCGCTCAACACCAGCTTGAAATTGTACGAGTGTGGCTCCGAGACCAACGTTGCTAGCATCAGTATGCACTTCTGTGTCGGCCTCTGTGTCAAAATGACCAAGGATCGGTGGTGTCTGTAGACGTCGTTGAAGGTCGTGGAAAGCGTCGGATTGAGCCGGGCCCCAAATAAATGTCACGTCGTTCTTGATGAGTCTTTGCAAAGGTTCGGCAATCTCAGAAAAATTTGGCACAAAACGGCGGTAATAAGCACAAAGCCCTAGAAATCGGCGTACATCGTGCTTTGTCTTCGGTATCGGGAACAAACGAACTGCCGTGGCTTTGTCAGGGTCAGGGCGAATACCGGTGTTGCTGACAATATGACCCAGAAATTTAAGCTCCTCGTATCCGAAGTGACATTTTTCGGGCTTCAGAGACAGGCCGGCGGTGCGGATGGCCTGAAGAACAGCCTCAAGCCTCTCGATGTGCTGCTCAAACGTGGTTGAAAAAACAACTACATCGTCTAAGTAGACTAAACACGAGTGCCACTTGAGGTCAGATAAAACTGTGTCCATCATGCGTTGAAATGTGGCCGGAGCGGAACACAGTCCAAAAGGGAGGACCTTAAATTCATAGAGGCCGTCCGGTGTTATAAACGCCGTTTTTTCCCGGTCCCGTTCGTCAACTTCAATCTGCCAGTACCCGCTACGTAGATCCATTGAAGAAAAGTAACGGGCATGCCGCAGACGATCCAAGGAGTCGTCAATCCGAGGAAGTGGATAAACGTCCTTTTTCGTGATCTTGTTCAGTTTGCGATAATCTACACAGAATCGTAGTGAACCGTCTTTCTTCTTAACTAGTACAACAGGTGATGCCCAAGGACTTGTCGATGGTTGAATGACATCATCATCCAGCATTTGCTTAACTTGATGACGAATAGCATCCTGTTCTCTCTGTGACACGCGGTAAGCGTGTTGGCGAACAGGTTGGACGGTCGGTTCAGTGATGATTCTGTGCTTGGTTAGAGGAGTCTGCTTGACCTTCGAGGTGGTGGCAAAACAGTCGTTAAATGATGATAGTAGGCTGAGGAGCCTCTCCTGTTGGGGTTGTTTCAGCTGTGGATTGACGTTGATGTGACTGGTCAAGTCCACATCGCTGTTTTCCTGCATCGAGATTGTCGTTACCGAAGCACATGCGTTGGACTCGTCCACTGTTTCAAAGTAGGCAATGGTGGTATGCTTCGCAAAGTGCTTGTATTCGCCGCTGAAGTTAGTAACTAGGATCGTGGTTTGCCTATTTTGGAGCTCTACGAGACCTCGTGCGACGCCGACTTCTCGATCCAGCAAAATGGTGAGGTTACCTTCGGCGATGCCCATATCTAGGTGGTCTTGAGGGCACTCAACAAGGACGAAGATGCTACTTCGAGGCGGTAACGTTACGCAGTCATCGACCACGCGTAAAGCCGCGCGATGATGTTCATCCTTAACATCAGAATCCGAAGAAACATTCTTCGAAAAAGTCACGAACAAGTCACGCAGATTAATGATCGCCCCATATTCCTGAAGAAAATCCATGCCCAATATAACCAGTCGAGAACACTTGGGCAGCACAAGGAAAGACGCTACGAAGGTCGAAGTATAAATTGTAAGTCTGGCGGTGCATCGTCCAATGGGTGACACGAGGTGTCCTCCAGCCGTGACCAGATGTGGGCCGTCCCACGCTGTCAGCACTTTGCGTAACCGATTGGCCAGCGAGGCACACATAACCGAGTAATCAGCTCCCGTATCGACAAGTGCAGTCACCGGATAACAGTCGACGGAAACAGTAATAACAGCAGAAGCTCTTTTGGCGGTTTCGAAGGAAGGCGTCAGCGGTACGTCGCGAGGGGGTGGCGTCGGCGGAGGATATTTCACGGTTCGCATGACAGCGGCCTCACCCCCGGAGGTCGCCGTCTTCAGTTTCCCCGGCGCGGGCTTCCGCCGGTGACTCCAGTGGAATCAAAGGCGGGTCGAGCGCGGTTTGGTGATGTGTGCCGATGAGGTGACGGCGACCGCGACTGTCTTCGCTGAGGGATAAGAGGAAGACGGTTGCTTTCCAAGTACTCCTCGATTTCGTGTGGGCATTCGCCATAGCTGCGGGCAACGGGCGTCCGAATGGTATCCCCGCAAACCAATCCGTCGGTAATGGCAGTCGCGATAGAAGTGTCCAGCCTCCCCACAGTAATAACACAACGGACTGTTGTCAGGAGCGCGCCATACCGTTGACTTCCGCGGACCAGGACGAAAGTCTGATTGGAGAGTCGTGCGGTGGCTTGGGCTTGGGAAGCGTCGAGGAGGCCCTGTAGGTGGATGCGGGAACCGGGCCGTCGACGGCGTAGAAACCAGAAGAGCATCGGCGTATGAGAGCGTGGGAGGTTCGGTTCGCGTTGGTGGCGAGGGATGAACCACCTGCCTGATTCCCTCCCGAATGACGTTCGTAAGGGCCGCGGCCCTCGGAGGTGCCGATCCATAATACTTCTAGAGTTCTTCTCGAACAACCTGCCGTATTAGTTCGGTAAGGGACTCCCTGTCATACCTTGCAGGTACAAGCGAGCATGCCACAGTCATGGTGGTCTGGCGTTCATACTGCGATAGCCACTGCCGAAGCATGGGCTCCATGACTGTTGCCTCACGGATGAACTGAGACACCGTTGTAGGAGGATTGCGCACGAGGCCCGCGAAAAGCTGTTCTTTTACGCCTCGCATTAACATGCGCACCTTCTTGTCTTTGGCATTAGTGGGTCGGCCCGACGGAACAATCGTGTCATGTCTTCACGAACATGGCGACGGTTTCGTTCGGCATTTGGAACCTGGAAGATAGTGCCTGTTCGGCTTTCTTTCTTTCCTTTCGGGGATACTGAAGGCGTCACGAAGCAGGCGGTAAAACTCCTGCCAGCTGGTAAACGAAGCTTCGTGGTTCTCGTACCATACCCTTGCCGCGTCTAAAAGGGTAAAGTAGACGTTCTTCAACTTACGGCGAGCATCCCAATCATTAAAGGTGGCGACCCGGTCGAAATGGTCTAACTAGTCATCTACGTCATCAAAGGCGTCGCCGGGGAACGGGTTAGGCGTGCGAGGCGCGTTGAAAATGCAAGGTACAGCAGCATTTGGGATCTCCTCGGTTTGGCTTGCGATTGTTGTTGCCATTTTCCTCGCACAGTTTGCCAGGGGACCGTACTGCGGTGGAAGACCTTGGAGGCGACGGCTGCTTCGATGGATTTCTGCAGTGTCTGAGGTGCTGGCGTTGGTAGCTTCTGGTTCAGGACCAGCAGGCATAGGGCGTATGTGTACCCAGCACCTCCACCAGTTTGTCGCGAGAGGAAAAGGCTGGCAGTCAGTTCCGATCAAACGGCTGTTTACTGTTTCGGCCGCAGCAGCCAACAACACTTCTTCGTCCTCGTCCTCTAGCGTTACTAACGCGTGGCAATATATATATATATATATATATATATATTGTCATAGAAGAAGCTAAGATTGATTTCTAAATGCATTCAGGACTGCCAAGGTCGAGCGTCATACTTATTTGGTTCTTACAAGACAGCATGATCAACAAGAACTAAGGAGATAGATAGTATAATATTGACTCTCATGCAAACTCTTTTCTAATTTTATAGCGTTTCTAATCCCTCTGCATTCCCTATATATTAGCCTGATGTAAAGGTAGTTTTGTCATGGGTATGCTTAATTCAAGACAACGGCTGAGTTTGTGAGATCTGTGGGCCAAGAAGATTTTTCTGGATGCGATTGAGTGAGTACGAGTGAACCAGACTGAGTAGAATTTGTTTAGTCCGAGTCCCAATGAGCCCGGCTGAGTATAGATCTGGTGAGTTTGAATCCCGGTGAGCCTGGCTCAGTAGGTTTTGGTGAATCTGACTCCGAGTGAGCTCTAGGCAATAAAGTCGCAGTTTCGCCCGAAAGGCAAAGCATCGATTGCGATAGCAAATTAGTAGACAGCTGTACGAATTAAGGATAGTAGATTTATCAGCTGTAAACACTTGTAAGTATTCGCTTACTAACTAATGTAGCAAGCATCGTGTCACGCGCGCACAAGCAAACATGAACACATCTCACACGATGAGCGCGCACACTCGCTGTCAAAACGCTGGATAAAGAGCGGGATGCAGCAGCAAGTGAATTGACTTTCGTGGTGCCTCTTGCTAAAACGTGAATTCAGTGGTGAATACAGAGCGCACAGGAAGCTAATAGCCCTCGGTGCACCTAGACTCTCTCCTCTTCGTGGATCGCTTTCAAGTTGGACTCGGCGGCCGCGCCATACGCAGCCGCCACCTGAGTAGAACGCCTCCTCCCCTAGGTGCCTTGCGCGCGACCGAAGACGACGCGCTTCCTCCCCTCTTTCTAACCTTGCGCGGGCGAGAATGACCCACCATCGTCGGTTCACCCTCGCACGTACAGCATACGGCGCACGGCGACGCTGTTATCGCCCTTGGACGTTATACAGAACATCACGGCGACGGCAGAAATGCGAGTGAATTGTCCATATAATATCGCAATAAAATTATGATTTTTGAGTTAGACAATCAGCGTTGAAATAAGCTCGCAGGTGGAGGAATTGGTTTATTGAAGTGGTAGAAAACTTAAGGTATGGCAAGGATGGTAGGCTTTTCAGCGGGATCGTGAGGCTCAGGGAAGGTGGAGAAAGCGATTTGTGCTGAGGGTGTGGGAGGGGGGTGAATTTTTTTAATGGGTGAGGGAGGTCGTTCAAAATTTTGAACATAAGGGTGAGTGAAGTTGGTACTTGCGTCGTGAGGGGCAGGAAGGAAAACAAAAAATGAGGGCATTTGCCCACCTATGCTGTGAATACCCAGTGACCCAGGTAAGCGAGAAAATTGTTAGATACAAACACACATAGAAAGAAAGAGACATAAATAGTTATCTTCTGGAAAATGCATGAAGTACCCTAGGAATGCTAACGCATAGATAGCAGGGTGATGTTCCCAGCGTGTTGTTGGTTTGAGATGGCTTGGAGTTTCAGGCATGGCGAAGTTTGTTCTCTTGCAGTTGGCTCTGGCTGGTATAGGCTGGAGGACATCAGGTGTCGTTGGTGGTGTATATGTGACTCACGCTACGTACCTTGTGAAGGGTCAGGTTGTAGTCTTTCGCTTTACACAGTACTCGGATGACTGTCTTTCACGCACCACATCTGAAGCATTTTACGTTTCATGCACCGCATCTGCAGCACTTCATATTTGACACACTACAGAGCCTACTATTGCAAGGAAAAATGCAAGTCAAATTAAGGTAAGCTGCTTTATGTCTGCAAATAACGCACAGATTATGAGCGTGCCTTAATGGAAGGATCCGAAATGATTTCGAACACCTGGGATTTTTCACGCGCTCGTAATTGTTTTCCACCTCACCCAAACTATATCAGCGCCATTATTTCGTAAACATTGAAAATGTATGTGTGTTTGTAGGTGTTTGTACACTTTTGGATTGTTCATTGCGTACAATTTTCCTAACACATGGATACCAGTTATTCTTGTTGCTTATTTGCCACGCATTATTTGAATCATATATCCACTCGGTTATTTCTATTTGATATATGCCCTCCTTTAATGAACCCAATTCAATTTGGCGGCATGTGTAAGCAACATAAACAAACAAATAAATATATACATGCTTGAAAGAGTATCAAGACCTCACAACACACAAGTGCCTATCTGTTGATTCAAAATGCCAAGAAGACGGAGAACAAGGGAAGCTCCCACACAGAAATAAGGCGTCTTCGAACCATAAAGATACTTGCTAGCTTCCAAACCAATTGTAAAGGCTTCCTTCCTTCAATGTGTATTTATGCGTACTCTCCGTTGACTCCTCTGACATCAGCGTTGACGCAATCCTTCTGCAGGATCACGATGTTGCTGACCAGCACGCCGTGTGTTGCGCTAACTTCCTTCCGAAGGCGACGACCTAGAATTTGGTGCGAATGCAAAGTAGTTGTTTGGGTAACTTGAAAGTTCCATAATTTTCTTTTACAAATTGTGGGATCAAACTGATGAAACTTTGCACAGTTTATCAGATTGAAATACCCCGCACAATAGCATATCGTGGTGTTGTCTAGCATGCCGGAAAAATCACTTTTCGCACAGAACACACTACAGGTAGAGCTCTTGTTTGGGCTAGTTGGTGTATTCTACAACTCATAACAGGGCAGCGCGAAAAACACGCACGAATGAAGGAACCCGGTTCGAGAATTCCAGAGCCAACAAAGTAAGCATGTGGCAATAGGTGTTACGTATATGGCAATTTCATTACTGAAATCAAACACTCTTTATGACTTTGTTAATAATAGGACTGAATTTTGCTGGACAGTTTATGGACTTTTGGTAGACTTACCGTACCTTGCAACGCTTTTCTTTTCATTCAAAGGAACATTTTCAAGACGGTACTTGTGTGTTGAATGAAGCGCATGAACCTCTCAGCAGGTTTGGTTTGGAAAAGAAAGAACGACGACAACCAAGAGCACTGTATGAGTGCACAGAAGTAAATATTGTAACTAAAAGTACACTAATCCCGGGGTCACGAATCTTTTTTGATGGTACGAAAGAACTAAGCTTGTATCACAACGCAGAGTAGCAGGAAAGCCACGCAGGAAAAAGGCGTCGTCCAGTGAGCCGGCCGTTATTGGCCTACCGTCAGGCTTTGAATCAAAGTAGAAAGGTCTTCGCACCACAGCAGCCTACCGAAAAGCGTGTAACATCTTCCTACAACTTATCCTTTACAACTTCGCCTGGCGACATCATTCTACCACGAGGTCTGTGCATTGCTGTGGCTTTTGGCAAAGCGTAATGCATAAAAAATGTGGTTGATCCCTCTTATATAGGAATCGGTATAGAACACGAAAGTGAAACGTGTCTTCACAGAAGTAGTGTAATGTTTATTGCACATTGATATATAATGTCTATTGGTGTTTTGTGGCTAAAGCGCCCTTAGGCGTTGATGCACCCACGCTGACGCCTGGTGGCACGTCTCCTCCATCACGACTACCAACGTCGATGACCATGAGCAACCATCGTGCATATGGAAGCTGCACTACGCTGCACACGCTAGCACAACGCGAAAGACGAAGCACGTAACTGACACACTAATACAACGCGCAAGACAAAGCACGTAACTGAATCGTCACCGAGTCAAATCAGCGCGTACAGCGCGTCGTAATTGCAGCCTCCGCGATCAACTTCAGAAACATTTTCAGAGCTAATTGCGGAGGCCACGCTCTGCTGTGCTGAGTACGGTGAACGCCACCTAGGTGGCGTTGGTAGTGCTTCTTGATGTCAGCGTCCCTTCGAATGCTGGCATCGAGGCGTCGTAGTGCTGAGACCACCGAAGCGTTCACTGTCGGTGCGCGTTAGTGTCATAATGCAGTACTTCTCTTTTCTGCTCGTAGGCGGCGGCACCGCCCCGAGCAAGAGCGCGGGTACACGGAGGAGTGTAAGGGCCCATTCACACTTGCTACTAGGCGAGGTCGCGCGACCAATTGCGACTGGCGACCAGAAAACTACTCAAGACGAACGATGTTCACACTTACAAATGCGACCGACGAGTCGCTAAACTGAAATGTATCACGATATGCCGTTTACGTCTGTTTGAAATGTCATCGCCGCGCAAAATAAGCGTCTGCGTATACGGACGTCCTGTTCCTTCGCATCTGATTGGTTCAGCTGTTCTGTGACTGTGGTCGCGTGACTGAAAAATCGAGCAGTGAGCGACTGGCCCGAAACGGTCGCATTTCGAGAAAAGCGACCATTTGCGACTACTTGCGACTGGTCGCTTTGCGACCACCTTGGTCGCGCGACCTCGCCTAGTCGCAAGTGTGAATGGGCCCTTAAGGCTCTGTTATACTCCGACGTTCACAACGCGCGCGCGCGCCGGCGTTCGTTTCGTCGCGTCACGTCGGCGAGGCCACGCCAGGCGCAAATCCGCCTGCCCTATAGTCCAACGCGACGCGGCCCGACGTAGCGGCCGCAGCCAAAACAGCGCATGCTCAGTAGAGCAGAGTGCCGCGCGGAAAGTGAGCGCCAGCATGCTGCATTTCGCGCCGGCTGCCGCCGGGCCGCGCCGACGGACGCTGGTCGCGTCGGTCGCGCCGCGCGTCAGAGTATAGAGTGCTCGCGCTTTGCTAGCGTAGCGTCGCTGTGCCCAGCGTGCGCGCGCGTCGACGTTACGTCGGAGTATAACAGAGCCCTTAGATATATAAGGCGCGTCTGTGTAGCTCTCTGCAAATGCGTTTGTGGCGCAATGGGTTAAACGCTCGGCGATCTATCGTCGCGGACCGAGAGGTCGTGGGTTCGATTTCCAAATTTTGCATGTTTGTGGAACTTTTTCTTCTGGTTTCTTTCTTTGTATTATGTTCTATGACGTATTTCCGTGACGGAAATACGTCAGTGAAGTCTTGGTGGACCCCGGCATAAAACACTTTCGTGTTAAAAACTGAGCCCTGTGAAAATGTTAGCCAGCGAAGCTGACTATGGTCGGTCTGCTGTAGTGAATATTGTCCCCACAATGAGAAAGGGCGTATCGTCGTTGGGCATCATCCCAACCGAACATGTCTATCATGAACGTTCCGTTTGAGAAGCTTGCGTTGAAACCTGGCCGTCACACCGGAGAAGTTGGCGCTAGCGTTGCCGAAGCCAATACAATCACCGTCGCATCAAATGCCTTAGCAGAACATGCAGGTGACTTAGGCCGCAGGATTGATTGGGATAACGCCAAGATATTGGAAAAGGAAAGAAATTTGACGTCAAGACACCACTTGGAATCCCTCAACCAAATCACAGATAGCACCCTAAACCGGAATGACGGAACCTCCCCCCCCCCCCCCCCCCCCTCATCTATACACGCGCAGCGTGCGTCATATTTTAAACCCATATAAACATTGTATCGCACGTCTGTGATTTCATTGTGAACAAGGCTCCCATCAGGGGAGCCGAAACGCCTTTGCTTGTATTCTTTCTGTGGTCGGTGTCCTTCTTTTTACCCTTCTTTATAATTCAAAGTATATTTTTGTTCTTGCTTTCAACCTGTCATTTCTTTTCCGCATTTTTCTACTGATAGACATAGCCCGTTATAGACACTTAGGTAAATTAGCGCTTTGTAACGTGCAGATATAATGTTCTTCATTGCGGCATTCAAAATGCTGTTGGTCTAACCTATAACGAGCTGCTTTCTTAAAGAAATTAAAAATATTTGCTTAAATGGTCGTCAGAGAAACTAGAGCTGTGTTCAAAGATTTTGTGCAGATTGCGAACACTGGCGATATGGCAACACAACACCACTCTAAAATAATTTGAATGGGAGCCAGCACCCAAGTAATTGGTCCTAAGCAACAAGTTGCCTTAAGGATAACCGAAATCGTTCTTTATTGCTAACTGTCGAGAGGTATGTTAAATTTCATTTCTAGTTCCTGTTTACTCTGCCCAAAATCAATGCCTTCAATGCTGTTAAGTGATGTGAAATGCAGCCGTCCAAGCAGGAAGACTAATCATTGCTAAAAGCATTAACAAAGGTAATATAAGATAATCGAAGCTTTTGGTAATCTACATGATTACTAATTACATGCATGGGAAAACAAATTCACAACGGGGTCTTCCATCTGTTCCAAAAGAAATCCTATCTTCGTCCACTGATAATAAAGTTTTGCACTAGTTGGCACTCGCCTTGATTTTTCAGGTAACTCATCTTGCTGTTTACCACCCCATAGTTAAATATGGTGATTCTTTGTGATAGAGCTGTAATCCAGATGACATTAGTACAACCATATTATAAGCAATATAATTTTTGGTTCTTTTGATTTTAGTGAGCTCTAAAGCCCGTGATCCACGTTGGCACGCGATATACCGCAATGTAGTCTTAAGGTATCCTTAGTCTTTTTACGTATAGTACCTTACCTATTAGTTGTATCTGTATTGGAGGCTTGAAAACATTTGGTATAAGTCAGTATTACTTTAGCAACCATCGTGTTTGGTAGTTTCTCGGCCGTTCCTCATAACAATAAAATTATACAGAACAATATTTAAGCGGAAACGTTTTTATAATAGGAAAATTTGGGAAAATGATTACGTTAGCACTTTCCTGTACGTACTAGACGCATGATTGATGTGCATGTGTTTAAAAGCATCAAAAAGCTCTTTCTACGATGTGTGATGAAATAAACGTGGGTTATAACTCAAGTATATGAATTGTAAACAAAGTCTCAATATATAGCTTACCTTTGACGGGAATAAGCGAAGCGATAACAATCCCCAGAACGCCAGTGAGTAGAAATCTCATTGCAAACCTGTGGCGTCCAATAAATATTTGTTGGCGAGTAATTCATCTCCTTAATCACATAAATTGTGCGCGTTCCGGCGAGTGTTGCCGCAGTTCTTAAACTGGCATTCTATAATTTGTATTAAAGACGACACTATTTCTTGGGCTACCTTAACGCCAAAAACTTTGTCTGCCTGTCTGTCCGTCTGACTGTAACCTGATTAAACCGCCCGGCCAAAACCAATCAAGCTACTAGCACTAGTGGCGCGGGGTCATACACGTGAACATTATACAGCGCGAAGGAAAGCACAGGTATATTTTAGGTAAAATATATGTGCATAACCATGATCCGCAGGATTCAATTCATTAGTAATACACATTGGACAGTTTTTTACGTCAGTAAATGAAAAGTCAGCGCGTTAGAAATCGTGTCGAAGAGCCGCTACGCCGCTACAGAGCCGCTACAGAGCCGCGGCTCTGTAGCCGGCTTTAAGCCAACACTAATAAAAGGTCACAACAGAGGGCGCGAGAGCAGGGCGAAAGCGGGAGAATTGAAATGAATTCAGCAAAACCTCCATTGCATCCATTATGGGAGGAGAGAGGAGGGGGAAGAGCGTGAGGGGTCGCAGGGGGGAGAAGAGAGGGCATTACGTATCAGGCGCGGCAGAATCGATGTCATTTGCAGCGAAGCAAACAGACATGCGGCCAATTTTTTATTCTTTACATCTCAGGCAGAAATCGCTCACGTTTTGCGGAATGACGCGATGTTTGTGCAGAAGATCTTAGCAGGCGCAAGTGTTACTTCCTATTCTGTAGAAATATAATGTAGGCATCGACAATGCTGTTTGCTATCGCCGTTCATTCCCACACCAGAAGTTTTCGCTCGTTGCATGCACTGCAAGTGTTGGCTACAGAAAAAAAAAAACGTGACATATAGGCACTGCGGGCATCGATTCACAATGATTTTTGCACAACCGCATGGTAAATATCTGGAAGGAATCTATATCAGGAGAACAATGACGACATGTGGCCAGGCGTAGGCATGCCGGGCTTTTCTTCAAGATCTACTATTGTTCACAGAGGGGAAGCGTGCACTTTTCTAAAGTCTTCGTAATAATTTTCAAATGGTAAATATAGCTACATATTTACCAACACCTCCTTACTACCTAAAATAAATATGTACGCTGTACCCTATTCGGCGTCGCGCATATTATAGGATAACATCATGAACCATCAGCAGAGACAAACACGTACAAAACAAGCAAGTTGGTGCGCACCATCTTGTTTTTTTTCCTGTTCGTCTTTGGCGCTGTTTCATCGATTACCCCACCACCGCGTCCAGGCGTCTATGCTTTTGCACTTCTGATCTCACATAATGTGGGGCCAGAAAAGCAACCACAGATTTGAGTAACGTTTATTATATTTGCCAGTTTTGAATATCGAGCTTTCGTCACTGTACAATGTCGTACCACAGCGCACTTAGTGGAGAAACTCGGTCCGGCCAAGAGGCACAACTCGACTAATTTTGTAGGAAAAGCTGGTTACTACTACACCACCCGTGTGGAAGACGAAGTTCTGAGAACGACCCTAAATGTGACCTCCCTCCGATTTGTTTAAAGAAGAGATTTATTTTTTAAGGCTCCCTGAAGTATCGCCACGTCCAATACGCGAGTTGCCCTGTGGCCGACTCGTGATCTCTTCCTGTTCATATATGCCAATATTTCAGAACCTCAAAAATTATACATTTCATTCGCACATGTTGCTATCAAGAGGGTCTGAATAGGGTCTCAAGAGGGTCGTGTTATCAAGAGGGTCATCAAGAGTAAAGCAGACAACCAGCGATGCTCTCCATAACTACCAAGCATTTATTGCAGAGAAATCGTACGTATACTATACAACCACGGACACAACGGCAGTCATCATCATCATCAGCCTATTTTATGTCCACTGCAGGACGAAGGCCTCTCCCTGTGATCTCCAATTACCCCTGTTTTGCGCTAGCGTATTCCAACTTGCGCCTGAAAATTTCCTAACTTCATCATCCCATCTGGTTTTCTGCCGGCGTCGACTGCGCTTCCCTTCTCTTGGTATCCATTCTGTAACCCTAATGGTCCACCGGTTATCCATCCTACGCATTACATGGTCTGCCCAGCTCCATGGATCATGTCCATGTCATCAATCAGGTAATCGAGAAATCTGCGGAATACAATCTATATATGGCTTTCATAGATTATGAAAAGGCATTCGATTCAGTAGAGATACCAGCAGTCATAGAGGCATTGCGTAATCAAGGAGTAGAGGAGGCATACGTGAATATCTTAGCAAATATCTACAAGGATTCCACAGCTACCTTGGTACTCCACAAGAAAAGTAGAAAGTTACCTATCAAGAAAGGGGTCAGGCAAGGAGACACAATCTCTCCAATGCTATTCACTGCATGCCTAGAAGAAGTATTCAAGCTCTTAGACTGGGAAAGCTTAGGAGTGAGGATCAACGGTGAATATCTCAGCAACCTCCGATTTGCTGATGACATTGTCCTATTCAGCAACAATGGAGACGAATTACAGCAAATGATTGAGGACCTTAACCGAGAAAGTGTAAGAGTGGTGTTGAAGATTAATATGCCGAAGACAAAGGTAGTGTTCAATAGCCTGGCAAGGGAACAAGAATTCAGGATCGCCAGTCAGCCTTTAGAGTCTGTAAAGGAGTACGTTTATCTAGGTCAATTACTCACTGGGGACCCTGATCACGATGAAGAATTTACAGAAGAATAAAATTGGGTTGGAGTGCATACGGCAGGCATTGCCAAATCCTAACTGGGAGCTTACCGCTGTCGTTGAAAAGAAAAGTGTACAATCATTGCATTCTACCGGTGCTAACATATGGGGCAGAAACTTGGAGGTTAACAAAGAAGCTCGAGAACAAGTTAAGGATCGCACAAAGAGCGATGGAACGAAAAATCTTAGGACTAACGTTAAGAGACAAGAAGAGAGCGGTGTGGATCAAAGAACAAACGGGGATAGCTGATATTCTAGTTGACATTAAGCGGAGAAACAACGGCAGTACACCATCTTAATCCTTTAATGGCCAGCCTTGCCCAACAGGAACCGCTAAAATAAGGTTTTCCTGGTAAAATACTGTCAATAACTACACCTAAAGCAATTTCATCATAGGCCTGAGTATTCTCAACCTTGCAAATAGAAACGGCGAGCGGTCTACCTGCTCATTGATCGCCACATTGTACCACGTGTGAAAATTACTTAGGTAAATTTGTGATCCTGCAACAAAATAGGGTTTTACAGCGAAGCTGTTAGCCGCTTGTTGGTCGGCAGTTGGCTTTTGCGCGCTCACCCAAAAAACGGCAGCTGGAGTAGGGGTTTGTATTTGAGCTTCCGCGTTACAGAATTAGGTTTTCTCGTATATTAGAATTGCAATCCGACGCTATAATGTCTGCAGGTTGTGCGTTAGTCGTACTCTACCAATTTGTGAAGCATTTTACTTTGAGAAATTTGATTTTTTCAATAACGTACATGCGCTAAGCACAGGACCAGCAAGTATGAGGTTGTATGCTTCGCTGATGGTATCGCCACCTAGAAGTCGCGGCCCCTGAGACAGGCCTCAAACGGTAGTTGGAATAGCGCTTTATCTTTCAGTTTCCACGTAACAGATTTATGTTTTGTTGTATATTCGAATTAGATTCAGAAACTACCATTTCTGCAGCTTTCGTATAAGTCTTACTTTACGCATCTTCCGACGCCATGAACTCTTAATTTTTTTTTATTTAATGAGGTGCTTGTTCTTTCCGATGGCCTAGAATGATACGGATATATGCTGCGCTTCCGCACACGCGCGTGCGCGCCTCGCATACGTTGCATGGGGTGGTGGTGCTTGAATAACGTCGTCTGTCGACAAGTGGGGTAGGGGTACTTGTCGAACTTTCACAAGGTGGAATTGATACGGATATTTTTTTCTAAACAAAAATTTTGTTTAGTCTGCCTCATGTAGGACAAGCGCACCTACGTGTTGCTGTCATCTGAGTTCATAATGTGTTTATCCGTAATGAACCCGCGAGAAAAGGTGTTATTCTCGGACAACACGGAGCACAGGATGGTATGCGCATAGTGCTACCCGTGTAACCGCTTTCGTGGTACGCCAGCAATATAAGGATATTCGTGTGTATCGTGATATTCGAGTAGACATATAGTGCGACGAGGCTGTAGTGTGATAGGCGTGTAGGAGCATGTGCACTATAATTTTGGCAGCATTTGCCGCTGTGCAGTGTGAACCAGGTTTTGTATATTGACACAAGCACGTGACAATATTGACACGTGTACTTGTTTATCTTTATCGGGTGGCCGCATTTAACCACCGAACAAGTGTTATCGCTCAGCGCAGGATGCGCCTTCATGTATCGGATGTCTCTCGAATATTATCGATGGCTCTAACCGACGTCGCACCGAACCACCATAGATCACACTCGATGACCGCACACAACCACTGTCGAAACGCTGGCGTGAGCAAGCGCAGCGGAAGCCGCGAACAAATGTTCGTGCGGTCTCTTGCTTCACCGGAAACTGACCGGAGAAAGCACAGCGCATGCAAAGGTAAGAGCCGTGTGGAGATCGCTTTCAAGGTACATAGCGCGCGACAGCCCGCAGCTGCGCAAAGTACAAGTGGGCGGTTGGTGGCAGAGTTGAAGCCGTACCCCCTCCTTCCCGCGCTGCTTTGCCGCTTTCCTCCTTTCGGTTTTTTTTTAATCGCCAGTTCCCCTTACAAGATACGCATTTCATTCTGCAGCTAAACGTTGCCTCCCCCCTCCCTCTCTCCCTTCGTCCATCCCATCCAGCCATGGCCTTTCGCACGACGGAAGACGTCGCGTATGCTCTCCGCCATGTGTTCGGTCTCCGTAAAAGAGCGCGTCCCTCGCGCGCTTTCACTCGCACATACAGCATACGGCGCGCGGCGACGATGTTATCGCCGTTGGACTTTATACGATACCTCACGGTGACGACGACGGTGATGCCGATGGCAGAAATCCGCTTCGAGTAGTAGTAGTAGTAAACTCTTTATTTAGGTCCTGAGAAGCTAGGCAGGGGGCCTGCTAGCCATTGGCTAGTCCCATGTCGGAACAGAGAGGCCGTGCCTCTCCGCTCGTTCACGGGCCCTCTGGACAGCCAGGAGTTGGACGTCTTGTCTGGGATCTGTGATGGCTTTCGTCCAGTCTTCTTCTTGTTTAAAATCCTGTAACACAGGGCACTGCCAGAGCATGTGATTTAATGAGCAAAATTCAGTGCCACAATCTTGGCAGACTGGATCGATGTCGGGGAGAAGCTTGTTCAAAAAGCCCCTAGAGGGGTAGGACCCCGTCTGGAGCATGCGGAGCGTGCTAGATTGTGATCGGTTCAGTTTATGATGGGGGGAGGGAAAACTCTGCCTATCCCCTCTGTAATGTGATGTGATTTCGTGAAAAGTAACTAGAGGATCACTGTGGAAGAGCTCTCCCGAACTCACCCGAGACACCGTCCCGTCGCGGCATATAAAACCTCGCGCACAGTCGTGGGCTATCTCATTCGGGTTCAGGTGACCCGATAATGTGTCTGGTCCCATGTGTGTGTGCTGGGAACCAGACTATGTGATGAATAGTGTCTGAGGGGGGTCTGTCATTGATAATCCTGGCTGCCTGTTTGGCTATCAATCCCGATGCGAACGCTCTAATTGCCGCTCGGGAGTCCGTGTACACTGTAGTGCGTGTTGTGTCAAGTAATGCGAGAGCTATAGCAGCCTGTTCCGCCACGTCGACCAACGACGTCTTTAGCGAAGCTGCCGAGAGGAGATTTCCCCTGTCATTGACTATAGCTACGGAAAACTTGTCAGAGCTGGTGTGTCGCGCCGCGTCAACAAAGGTCTCCGTTCCGGATAAGTTATTTAGGAAGCCCTAGCCCTCGCCAATCTTCGACCTTTATTGTGTTGTGGGTGGACGTTTCTTGGAAAAGGGTCTACAATAAAGGAATGAACTGTTTTATTATCAAGTTGCGTGGTCTCTCCCTGATAAAAACTAGGACGGAGGCCTGCCGCATCCAACAGTTTTCAGCCTGATTTGGAGTTTGATAATCTAATAATTTTTGCTGATCTTTGTGGTTCAATTAACTCCGAAGTGGTGTTGTGTACTCCCAACTTCATGAGTTTCTCTGTGCTAGCCGTGATTGGAACGCCGAGCACCTTTTTGACACTTTTGCGCTTGAGTGTGTCTAATTTATCTTCTCTGTTTTGGTCCAATTGAGAGCCGCGACTATGTAAATGACATGGCTCCCGAGGAAAGCATGGTGAGCCCTAAGGAGTATATCCTCGCCTATGCCATCTTTCTTGTTGGATACTCTCATAATTAATCTAAGAATGTTCTCCGTTTTTGTGGTGAGATGACCTATAGACCTTGCGTTGCAGCCCTTCGAGTCTAATAAAAGCCCTAGGATTTTGATAGAGTCTACTCTAGGGATGGTATACCCGTCCCTGGTACGAACGCTTCGAGTGCCCATACAATTGCTATCGCAATAAAATAAAGCAAACATGCGTCTCTTCAGTGACACGCAAGACGCAGAAAATCAAAGGCTATGGCTGACTTTTTTTTATTCATTGAAGCAGATCTTTCCTCCTGTAGCCCCCAGACAGTCTACATGATGTACGAAGGTGTAAACCACTGGCATGAATTCGCCAAGATCTATGATACGGCACACCTAGGCACACTTAGGTCCCAGACGCAGTTTAGAATTGCTCCAGAGCGTTCCGCCAGTTGCTCTGGAGCTATACCTCATTGTGTCTTTCCAAATAACGATATTGTCTTCTCAGGGCGGATTTTTACCTACTGGTTGCTGTGAACGCTATCCCAGTGTTTTCATTTTTAATTCGAAGCTTTCTATGCCTTTCCCTTCGATTTTTCTATTGCTGCAGCTGCTGTTGATCCTGGTGTTGCTGCTCTAGCTGCCTTTCACGCCGTGTCGGGTATGGAGCGTGCACATACATGGCAGGAGCTTGGAAGAGGGGAAGGGCGACACGAAAATCTCGTTTGGACATTTACACCGCATCGCATGCGCGCAACAGCCTCTAGAACACTCTGCGCGTCGCCACAGTACCTTCTTGACAGCTGTAATTATTCGTGAACCTTGACAAAAGCACTAGAGCAATTGCAGCACTTACCTTTATATTGACGCAAGGATGTGGGGCTCCCGCACCACGGGATCACGCGCGCAAAGGTCGGCGCCATGAAAGACGACGAAGCGCGTAGGCTGCACGTTCTTCTTCTGGCCCGCCATTAAAGAGGAGTGTCTATTTTTCAAGACTCCGTCTTCGATCTACGTTACATTTTTCTGGTGGAGGTGCTGGGTACATGCTACCGCTTCCAGATCGAACCCCGTCTACAAGGCCAGTACGAAGTCCGGTCGAGCTGACTCCTGTTCACATACGGACAAGCCCTCGACTTCAAGGACTGCCACCTGAGCGTGAGCCTTTACCCAACCGAGTCTGAAGGATGAGTACATGAGTTCCATCTTCTTCCTCAACCGCACCGACCGAGGTCGTCCTTAACCAGGCACTAATCCCCAAATCCTTCCATGGGGACACCTTCGAGGATGTTGAGGACTGGCTCGATCACTTTGAGCGTGTCGCAGAATTCAACGGCAGGACTCCGGAGCGCAAGCTAAGCAACGCCTACTTTGCCCTCGAGGACTATGCGCGGACATGGTTTGAGAGCCGTGAGACGGCCCTATCAACATGGGAGGAATTCCGACGGTAGCTGTTCAGCACATACGCCAGCCGCCATCGCAAGGAGCGAGCTGAATCTGCAATTCAGGCGAGAGTTGGGCGGCCGAATGAAAGCGTCGCATTGCTTGTCGAAGATATCTGCCGACTTTTCCGACGCGCGGATCCATCCATGCCGGAAGAAAAGGAGGTAAGGAACTTGATGCGCGGTGTCAAGCAAAGGTTGTTCGGTTGCGTAATACGCAACCCACCAAAGACTATTGCAGAGTTTCTCGCGGAAGCCATATCAATGGAAGCCATATCAACATCAATGGAAACGGCACTGCAGCGGCAAACAAAGCTGTACAACCGTGACGTGTCGACTATATCGCGTGATCCCCTCGCTATACCTTTTGACAATACCGTCGCCTTGAGAGAGCACCACATCCTTGTGTCGATATTAACGTGCAACAGTGCGGAGGGGGGGGGGGTGGGGAGAAGGGTAGAGATGAGGTATGGAGAGAAGGAAGAGACTGGGTAGAACCGACGTAGCGGGAGAGAGGAAATGGGACATAAGAAAGCGAGGAAACGTTACAACTAGAAACAACAGCACTTGCTGACAAACTGGATAAGTTATTTTCAAGGTACGATACCGTACGCTTCTTCCATTTCTTAGAAAAGTACACTATTCAGATTTGTCGAGCGGACAACTGCTGCATTTCGTGGAGACGGGAAGCCGCAATAAAGCAACTAGCCTCTGGGCGACACTACGGGAGTGGTCGTACGTCAAATCAACACTTCTGTGCTCGCTGTCGAAACGTTGCGGCTATGGCATTGCTTGAGGTCGTGGGTTCGATCCTGGCTATGGCAGTCACAATTCGCCGAGGGCGAAAAAACAAGCACGTTCGTGTAGTTAAATTTAGGCACTCGTTAAAGAACGCCAGGGGGTCAAATTATTCTATAGTGCGCCAGTTTCGCCTACCTCATAATCCGATTGTGTTTTTGGCACGTACAGTGACGTAATTCAAATAAAGTTCAACACTTCTGCCCTGATGCGATCTGCCGTGTGAGGCAATGACAATGCCATCCTTCTCGAAAGATGATGATGATGTATGGGGTTTAATTGCGCAATGGCCAATAATGGCCAAAGAGGGCCAGGACATAGTATGATGTATTCGATGAAGTGTTCAATGAGAAATGGTATAGATGTAACTTGGCTGTAAATGCGTAAGATGCAGTTTATGTATTAAAGCTATGACATGTGAGGTAGGCTATGCACATAATACATAGGTTATGCGAAGTGGTTGTAAGAGTAAAATGTAACAGTCATGTAGCACTAATGCCTCACGCGGGCGCTTACGCAATGGCAAGGAAGCACGTGGTCTCAAAACTATAATCGCAACAGCAGCCTCCAATAAGAGGCTGTGCTATGGATCATTTGTGTGTGTAACATGCAGTAATGAAACATCATTTTAAAAGGCTAAAAATGATTTGCTATCAAAAATGGGCTCCATAACAAGGATCATTGCTGGATGGAATGGAATTTGTTGAAGGTATGGCAAACGAAAGTGTTTTTATTTTTCTTTCAACTTGAGTTTCACGACATTCCAGCAAGACGTGCAAGACCGTCAATGTCTCGCCAAATTTAACGCAGATAGGTAGCTCATTGCCGGTCAAACGGCTTGAGTGTGTGCTATATGCGTGCCCGATTATGAGTCGAGACATCATGACCTCGGCTCGTCGCGTTTTCGTTATGGGTGGCCAATTCCCGAACTGCGGCTTAATAAAATTAAGTTGATTAGAGGTTTCCGTGTCCTATGAACGTTCTCAATAGCTTCTAACCTTTTTTCTTAAGAAAGGCTTCAAATCTATGACAGGGAAAGCTGCAAAGATGGTAGTGTCTTTTGTTGCTATTTACGTGGTGGTGTAGTCAGCGTTTCGAGTATATTTCGAGCATATTTCGACATAGCATATTTCCTTCGATGCCTCTGTGTCCAGGGACCCAGCATATTCTGACATGCTGAGCATACATGTATGTTGCAGACAGGAATTAATAAAGGTCATTTAGTACCGGATTCTTACTTTTATAAAATTAACTTAAGGATCTTACAACACTTAGTCAGTGTATCTAATAACGTTTCGTATCATCGTATTTTTATTTAGTTTAACAGCCGATAATACTGCGTAAGCCTCAGCCGTAAAAATACTAATTTCATTGCACAGAACATTGCATTCAGAAAGATGGTCGAGTGCTTCTTAAGACACACCGGCATGTGATCTTGATGTGTCAGTGTAATACTCCAGTCAAGAGTATTTCCCTCAAAGTGCTAAGAATGGCATTTTATTCTGTGCTTCTGGGGCGTGCATAGTCACCTGAATAAACGATGAGTCACCTCCTATGATCTTCCGCTGCAACGGCGGTAAGAGCGTTCCTGTAGGCATGAGACGATGTTCAAGGAGTGGTACAACTGCTTCCCTTCTGAGACTCTGCAGACGCAACGAGAAAGGCTCTCTCGCTACAGGTCGATTCTGAAAGAGCGTGGAACTGGTCATCTCATTTACGATCGAATAGCATGATTGTTCAGAGTTGGCATTTTCTTTTACGAAAATACGCGAAGCTGGAGTATGTCCTTTGTAGATGGAATGACACCTCGTTTGCGTTTACGAAAAAGCTTGCCACAGGAGTTGTCCTCAAAGCGTCTGTGGCCAAGCGGATGCCTAGGTGGTGGAGGAGATGCAGCAACTTTTGGGTGCTGGGCGTAGGATACTGGTATACTATGGCGCCGTAGTCAAATCGTATGAGGCTCTTGTAGAGGTTCATGAGGCACTTCCTATCACTACACCATGTGTAGTGTGACAGGATTTTAATAATGTTCGTTGTTTTTAGCCATTTCTTTTTAAGATACTTTATAGGTGGGATTAAAGCAAGCATTGAGTGCAGTATGATGCATTGAAATTTGTGTTCTGTGGTCACCAACACGTGCTGTCTGTGTAGTTCTACATTGGGCTCTACAAATAAGCCTCTCTTGCGTTTGAAAAGGACGCAGGAACTTTTAAGAGGATTTAGCTTAAAGCCATTTTCTTCTGCCCATTTACACACTTTGATCAAACCAACCTGAACAAAGCACTCACAGATGGCCAGGTTGCATGACTTGAATCCTAACTGTATGTCATCCACGTACACCGAATAAAACATACTCTGCGGTATACAGGAGCGCGAGAAGTTCATGTTTACGATAAAATGAGTACAGCTTAGTACCCCACCTTGCGATACCCCGGTTTCTTGCATAAATGGCCTGGATACAGCATTGCCAACTCTAACACGAAATGTACGGTGTGATCAGTAACTTTCAATTTTATTCATCATGTTGGCTCGAATACCCATTTCTGAGAGGTCTCGCAAAATGCAATATCGCCAACTTGTGTGGTCAGCTTGTGAGTGCTATTGGGCGATAACTTAATATGTAGGGTGAATATTTACCCTGTTTCAAGACCGGGAATACGACAGCTTCTTTCCATGTGGATGGAAGGTATCCGACAGCTCAAATAGAGGTGAAAAGTGCCAGTAGCGTCATCTGTGTGTCGGTGAGCAGGTTTTTCAAGTGAAGCTCATATATACCCTAGTTTGTACTGGCGATGTAACGCTAAAACAAACTATGACTCATACCCGCATTGGATATGCGGGTATCAGCCTGAGACAATAAATAAAGAAAAAGGTAGAAGGAAGGAAAGAAAGAAGGAAGAAAGAAGGAAGGAAAGAAAGAACTAGTAGGTGCGGGGAAATGTTTTTCTTTATATTACATGCAGACGTTTTGCCAATTAAGACATGGCTGTCTGAAAAGGCATTCTTCGATCCATGGAGTGATCACTGTTTCTTGTGCCACAAACAGAAACGACTGAGCACGTGTTCCTGGAATACTGGAATGGCGTGTTGTTCTGGGATGTTTTGCAAAGGACCTTCAAGAAAGATTTCCCTTCGAATACACAGCGAATAAAGTACCTAATGCTTGATAACCAGGATGGTTTTTCTATATCATATTATAATGTTATTGCTTCTTCATAGTATTTGGGCGTCACTCATGGATGTTCGCCATGCAGCTGCTGATGCCCATCCTTGTATAGAGTACTTTCGCGAGTCACTGATTTCATTTCTGTAACTGGAAAAGTGCAAAAGTGTGTAGCCCATCGGATGTCCCGCATAGAATATTTGTTATGTATGAAACATTGGTAAAGATCTGAATGTCATTACGTGGTTGACAATTATACCATTGTAATAAAGAAAAAAAAACTGCATGGGTAGTGCTAATGTACTTGGCTTGGTATCTGTGGGTCAGATGATATAATCCTGGTGGTGGTACGTTTTCTTTTATTTTTATTTATATTATTGCATAATAATGCTCCGGCTGCTTTGTTCAATAAATATATATGTACATACGGTAGCCAAGCACCGCATATTTGTTGCTCTAGAGCTGCATTTCGCACCAGTACCCGGAGCCTTCCAGTATGCGGCGCCTGTCCAGCGCTACAACATCCAGTGTGCGACACTGTGCCCCTAATCCGGAATGGCACTGGACACGGGATGCGGCATTTTGCAAAAGGTTGAACGCTATTACAATTTGAGTCACACACATATAAAACCATGCACGTGCCGGCGCACCACCATTTGGGAAGTATAAACATATCATGAAGAAGAAATTCATATGTGACAATTAATTAAGTGATTTTACGAAAGCTATAACACTAGATGTAAATAAGACATAGTAGGAGTTAAAGCATTCATCAGTCTTTGTGAGGTTGTCAGAAGATTCGATTGAGTCTATGGTTGCTAGCTATCTGTGCACAAGCAAATCATTCTGCAATTAAACGTAGTAACGCACACCAGCGTGGTGCATGCTCAGGTCATTGCAACTTATTCACCTGCTGCCTGAGCCTCACATTACGACAGCTACCGGCTTACCCTCCCTCATCGATAACTGTCATAAATTACTAGTATACTGTCCCTCTCAAAAATTTGTTTTCTAAACTGCTTGCGTTCTGTCGTAGGCTAATGTTGACCCCATGCAACACTCCTCCCATTACTTGAAGCGAAGTTTTGACGGCGTGCTGCCTAGGATGGAGGGAATCAAGGTTGACTTTTACACAAATGTGAATGGGCAACAATGTTCGCGCTTCTCTAGTTTTACGATGCAGCCGCGCAGTTAACCCGGTATTGTGGAAAGTCTATTGTGGACTCTGTAGCTAGTGACCTGATTGCAGGGTTAGTGAGAAATTGCTGCATTTTTTCTGCTAAGTTAAATGGGCGTGTTTGTAATCGGTAATTGTTATAAACTCCGAACGATGTACCCAAAATAAAAAAATGGCAAATAAGAACGCAATATCGCTCATTCAAGTGTTGATTGCTCAGAAAGATTGGAAGGGAAATAGGAGAAGATTGCAGAAACACAAAAAACAAGTCTATAGGACACTAATGCAACGCCGCCATTCTTATAGAGTAGCGCAATGGGGAATACACAATATTACAGCATTTCGCTGAAACAAGGTGCTTCTTTAAAAACCGGCAAGTTTATGGTACCTTTCAATGGCAATAAATAAAAATTGAATTTCTCTTTAAAATGAACTTCTCTTCCCGAGGCATAAAATGACTGACACAATTATTCTTCGCGTGTACTTATATGAGTGAGGCTTCATGACCTGCTCAAGAAGATGAAGAGGTATCAAATATTTGTAAGTGGAAGGTAGCGTACATTAGTTGTGTAAATGTCTTTCGTACTTTAATTTGTATTGATGTGACTGCGAATGCCGTATGTCAGCGAAGATAATTTAAAGGAGTCGTGATATGCATTCGCAAATGTGCGGACAAAACAGTTGCACGTTTCTTTTTCCTTTTTAAGATTCATTGTTATGGTACTTCTATTTTCAAAAGATCTGATGATAGTAAAATGTGCCTTGGTGTTTTCATTGAGGTTCCATCTGCCTCCGTCAGTCGAGTCCAGTAAACTAAATTTTTACATGTGTTTGGGATTCAGAAATAGCTTCGAATAAACACGCGACCAATAGCTCTTCTAGCGGCATGGTTCTCAGATCCGCGTTCAGTATTGGCCAACGCAGATCCTCTGGTAGTAATCGGCTTCTGTAGTAGGTGCAACAGCTGCGGAGACAATAATAAAGCACATGCTTATTGATTTGATGGTAAAACTGGCTACCAAATAATAATTACGAATGGTGAAAAGTAATCGAACAAGGAATGACGTTGGAACGAAAATTTAGAAAAGAGCACTGCTGTTATTCGACGACGATGGCTCCCCTAAAGAATTTGAAGAGATCGTGTCCGCGTACAGCTTCTATATGGGCCAACTAACACCTGTCACAGGCGATGCGCTGAACATATACGTATATATGCGGCTAAGGAGACAGGACTCGCAGGGCAAATAGGAAAAGTTCGCGCCGTTGTTGGCGGCGTGCACTGTAGCCGGTGCCACGAACGCTGTATGATCAGGCCGGCCACTATTGCTATTTCTTAAAGGTGGCAGATTGTATGGTTCCAGTCATGTCTTGGAAAACAGAGTCATTTGAGGATGGGCGCGCTCTATTTTTTTCTGCATGGGCGCGATGTAGTAACAATTTTCAGCAATAACATGTATGCACGGTGTCCCACGTAACATACGCCAACATTTAAAAAATACGCGATTGCCACGTAGCTAGACAAAACCAAGCTAACGTTGTCTGCGGTGGCTCGGAGCACGTGAGATTATTTTTTTCCGCCTAATTACTTATTCAGTTTTAAAGCTTATACATATCTATGCCTACCCAACGAGGAAACCTGCCGTCGGTCACGTAAAATGATCGCTTTCAAGATAGGGCCCGCAGCAGCGAGCCAATTGACATTCGTGCAGCCTCTCGCTTCAACTCGAATTGAACGACGTCCCCACCGCTGATCGCTTTCAAGATAGGGCCCGCGCGGCTGCGCAAGACGCAGCCACCGACGGAGTACGGTTGATCGCGTCTCATAATGGCTCGGCCCGTATGGATAAGGCGCTAAAGAGTGATAACGGCGTATAATGATCAGGACGCCATCAGCACACCTGGCGCCGCCACCCGCAGTTGTTTGCTTACGTCATCAATTCAGCTTGCGGCACCAACTGCAGTACGTGTCGCCGCAGCGCTGACGTCACAGCGGTCGGAATAATTTCATAACATGATAACGCGGGGTTGCGTGGAGGTGAGCAGGTGGCACAATGCTTACGCATACTTATGCAAACTCCCGGACGAGTTTCTGCGTGTTTTGAAGCGAAAGCTTCATTACGCTACCTCGGGCAGCCGTCGGCGACTAAACAGTTTTCACCTTGAGAATAGAAGTCAAACCGCAAGAGAGCATTAAGGAGCGTTTATAGTCCGACATTATCGGCACGCGGGCGAGCGTCCACAGATGCCGGGGGCGTCGCAGCGCATTGGGTGCGCGTCCGGTAACGTTTGCGGCGCCAGTTCGTCGAACCATCGGTCGAGTTATAGCCGCTGTTCTCGCCAACGTGACATAACTTGTGCGCGCGTTCACACTACGTCGGACTATATTTAGGCCTTTACGGAGCCCTGAAAGGAGACATTTCCGCCGTAGCCCGAGTAGAGTTGGGCCCGGCTGCGAGTTGCAACCATGTCTCACTACATTACTCATCACCATAGTCTCTTCATAGGCATAAAAAGGATGAATAAACGCTTTATTCATTGCAAACATGTGTGTATATTATTGCGAAACCACACCTCGGCCACAGCTAGATAATGTGCCTAGCCAGGGAAGTGGAGCTTTCGCTATCCTCCAGAGTTTTAATCCACAGCATTGTTTTATTATTTCATGAACTTTTGAAATATTATAACCAGAGCGAGATTACGAATAAAAAGATTGTGTACGATCTCTCGCTGACTTCCTGAGCAGGCTACCACTCTCCTAAAACCACAAATGCACGCCACCTACGACACCTACAGTTGTGTGGGTGTGTTTTGTTTTGTTTTTTTCAATTCTCTGAAGTCTTCCCATCCTCTGCCGTACGCCAATAACTTGCCCGTGTCGCCCTGTATGTTTCTTTCTCGTGTTTTTATTTTCTTTGTTTTTGCACGTATGATATGTGATTTGAAGAATTACTGCATATACCCCCTGCTCACATCTATTTATTTCATTTGGCATACATGTGCGTGTTTATTTCAGGTAGTTTTATTTCATGTTTCTACTGTAATCATTGTATGAATAGTTGTACTTCGAACGCTAGTGCTGTATTTTACATGCACGAGATTGTCCTCTCTCCCCCTATCTAGCTCCCTCGCATGAGGGCCCTTCGGGGTATTGTAAATAAACATTATATTTGCCGCCTCCCCCCCCCCCCCCTTTTCCCCATCGTCTAAGAAACAATACGTAGAAATGCCAAAGTACCATGCTCCTTTTCTTTTCAGTCTTTTCCTTTCCAGTCAGCTGCCGCCGACATCGGCCACACGTGAAATCACCCTACTAACCTGCCGAAGATAACAAGGCCGCCTTTGCATGCAATAGACGCACCTCACAAAACGTAGGCCAGTCTTTCTGAGCCACCTGATCCGTGCTTGTAACGATGAATGAATGCCTTTTTGGATGGATGTACGAACGGACGGGTGGACGGACGAGTTGGTTTGTCGGTGGGTGACAAAGAATTCCCAGCATCTAACTTACTGAACCACTATTGACAACTTTATTTCTGTACGCCTACATTGTTTGTGGTCTCCCTGCTTTCGTGCCGCTAAGCAGCATATCGTCTCAAATTTCTATTGCGGGCATGTGTACTTTCTCTTGCTATCCCTGAGTCCAAGGGCTTCAAGGAGCCTAAACCGACAGCTGGGTAGATATTTTCACATTCTAACAAAACTTGTGTAACGAAGAAGACGCGCCGGTAAGCCCGGCGCATCTCCAGCGTATGAAATTGAACAAAGAAGTGCCGGTCAGTCAGGTGCATTACCACCGCTTTACGTACGGGGCGGTCCTGACTGCTCGCAGGGTTCTAACTGCCGCACCGAGTTCGACCTCTCACTCCTTGCGTACCCTGTCAATAAACACCTTGATACATGGTCCATTGTTTCCCTAGCTTTAGGCGTGAAGCAAATGCTTCTTCTATGGTGTGCCGTTCTTTATAACTACGCTGTCACACTAAACGACTAGATTCTTGTAAGAGGGACCCCTGAGCAACACAAAGCTATATATGACAACTTGCTGCTCTACTTAATAAGGAACGAACGAATTCAGGGGCGGTATTCTGTAAGAGTCCAATTAGTGGACTGTCCATTTCGGCTGTCGCTGCTTGGCTGCTGCTTCACGTGCAGGAAGAATACTGGCTGGCACCTTCCTGCACCTGAAGCAGCAGTCAATCAGTGACAGCCGAAATGGACAGTCCAGCAATTGTACTCTTACAGAATACCGCCCCAGTTAATCTAGGCACCTGGCCGGAAAGTCCACTGAGGTTGATTTTATTTATGTGTATATATATTTTTAAACTTAATAAACGTCCCTTTCTCTATGCATCATGATATCGCTTTGAAAAGTAAAGAGCGTTCCTTTGAGTTATCACAAAATGTTTCTTTCCTCATTTTGTTTTTGGCCATTACGTACTATTTCAAAGCATGTTTCTTTTCCATTACAGCCACCCAGGAGATTGTCTCAACGTCAAGAAACCACAGTGTGCTACTCGATCTGTAGGTCCGCTTCTTGAATTTGGACAACAAGAGACGCGTGACTCCGCCTAACTCTGCACTGACCTTTCAGTTTCCCTGAAACTTTCCTTTCTATCATCTCTTGGAGCCGCCTCATGCCCCGTGCCCAGCGCGCCATCACAGAATTTATCAAATGCAGGAGTCGTTTTCGCGCGGAAAGAAGTAGGATACATAAAATCAAACTCACCGGCACAAGCTTTCACGCATTCGATACACTGGCGCCTCAATTTCTTGGTCAACTTAGTTGTACCTTGACGTAAGAATTGGCACGTCTTGTTCGTTGATTTGCACTGCAATTGCCTATTATGCACATTGCCATTTGAGCTTCCTGTCCCTGTCGTATTTCTTCGCTTGCGTACGCCTGGAGCATTGAACACAACATTGCTTCATCGTTTATTAAGAACTCCGATTCTCTCTAAAGACCATTTATGGCCACGTTTGCGAAAAGTCACAACAAACAAGAAATATTGCTTTATACGCTTGCTGGATATTTCAAAGAAGGAGGCAGGTTCACCATGGCCGAACGTCACACAAATTCACAATATATAGTTTCAATTTCAGATCTTAAACGCGTCATCTGTAGTTACGCGCGCGGTTCCTACTATTTTATAATTGGACAATTTGTAACCGGCCAGCAATGAACAGTTTCTAAGCAAAAAAAAAAATGTCATACTGATGAATACCGAAAACATCTCCAGGATCCAGATTGCAGACGAAGAAAAAACCGCAGGAAGATTGGTTGATAAGCACCGCGCAAGATGGCGTTTGTACCAAATATTGAGCAACTGGATCAACAACCATGACAGGTCTGTGAACTTTTTTGGCTTCGGCAAGTTTATGAACACATCGAAACTAATCACTGCTCGGGCGCCCCCTAGTAATGAACGCACCAGCGAGATACATTAGCAAGAATTCTACGATTTAAGGAAATAGCTCAGTAATGCTTAGCCAATCGCATATAGCAATTAGCCAAATAAGGTGAAGAAAAGGGGTCCTGAATTCGTAGCCGGTGATGGTCAAGTGGTTTCTTAAAACTTCAGCATTTAAAAATAGGAGCTCTTATTTTTGAATTCTGCTATTGACGCTGCATTTTATATTTGGTGAGTGTCAATTAGGGCTATTGGCCCGGGTTCAATGTGGAAGTAACAACTAATGCCTTTATCTTCCCTTTAACTAAGTCAAACGCCTTTATAACCAAATGCTCGGGTACTCCCAAATACTTCGCTATAGATGTAATTTTGTTGTAGAGATGACGCGCCGTAGTGCTCAATACTAGAGCAGGATAAGCGCAATCAAGAAGAGTCTTCGTTTCCATCAAATTCTAAATAGACTCAGTGTAATGGGACGCTAATGTTTTTGCGCGCACTTTTCCTGACAGAATGTGCAACTGCAGCCAGCAATGTTGCACCGATATTCACACCATGCTAGGCGGCGAAGCGGAAGAGCTTCGGAAGCTAAAGCGGAAGTTCGTCGAATGCCGCTATTGTTTTCCTTGCCGTCAAAATGATTTGTTTGCTTACAGGATCTTCCTCACTGTTTCCTTCGTTGGCATTCACGTCCCTTCTGCTGCAGATAGGTTTGAAGACGCCGTCGGTCGTCAGTTGCGGATACATCACCACGGCAACATAAACTCCGACGTATTCGTCAGCCGTTGCAACAATTGGATGCGTTACGACCAGCAGTGCACGGCTTCAGAGATTCCTGGAGCCCTGCACCAGGGCTACTTCTGATATCTGTATGCTTCCAAGGTGCGGGACTAGCGCCGTCACCAAGGTTCGCGCTATCGCACCTTGGTGACGTCTGCCTATCAGAGTGGCGGCACCACTCGGTGGCGCTTTTAGCAAAGCACCAAATGAGCCGCCGTGATGCTTAAATTCCTTTGTTGCACAGATAAATTTGTTCTAGTGGTTTTCATTGTAGAGGCGTTCAAAATACGTACGAATATTTGGAATTCCGCAATTGCATAATTATTCCTTCGATACACATGTCCTTTAGGGTGGGTGGGTTCTCCATTGACGATTTTCACTGTGATTGGACTATCTTAGCATTTTGATTTTATTTTAACGTAATTACAAACTGAGAAGTACAATTTAGGAGTGGTACAAGCGGGCCTTCAGCAGGTTTTGGTATTGCGAACAACGAAGCGGGGCGCATAGAATACGCGTTGGCAATCGCGTCTCCAAAGCATAATTCGAAGAATATTTTTGTTCTTGATTACACCCTAATTTATTTTCCCCGTGTTTCTACTGACAGACATAGTCCGTTATCGAAACTTAGGTGAAGGAACGCTCTACAACCTACACATCTAATGTTCTTGAATGCGGCATTCAAAATGCTGTCCGCCTAACCTATAAGCACCGGCATCTTTTCAGAAATTCAAAATTACTTGCTTCACGGATCGTTAGATAAAACAGAACTGTGTTGAAGGATTTTATGCAGATTGCGAACACTGCAATGCAACAACACCGCTCTAAAATAATTTGAATGTAAGCTAGCGCCCTAGTAATTGGTCTCACGCAACACGCTGCCTTAAGGATAACACATATCGTTCTTTATTTCTAACTGTCGAAAGGTATGGGAACTTTTATTTTTATTTACATTTGCGCTGCTTTTATGTGATATCAAATGCGCCCGCCCAAGCAGGAAAAGTACTTAATCATTGCTTAAAGCGTTAACAGGGGTAATATGAAATATTTCAATCTTTTAAAAGTCAACATGATTACTAATTTCATGTATGTAAAGAACAAATTCATAGCGCGGGTGTCTTTCTGTTGCAAATAAAGCCTTATTTTATCGACTGATGATAAAATTGTGCGCTAGCTGGCAGTAGCCTTGTTCTTTCCAGGAACACTTCGTGCAATTTACCACCACACTGGTATGGTCGTAAATATGGTGACGCTATCTGAGAGAGCTTTAATTCCGAAGACATGATCGCAATAATATTATAAGCAATATAATTTTCGGTTCTTATATTTCAGTGCGCTGTCAACTATGTGGTTCCTGATGTGACGCCTGCATTCCGCAGTGCTGGTTTTGCAGCATCCCTTATCTTCGTATGTCAAGTTTTATAGCTATTTACTTAGTCGCTATTGCAGGTTGGAAAACATTCGCTGGAATATAGGATTATTTGAGTACCCATCTTGTTTTCTGGTTTCTAAGCCTTACTTCACAACAATAAAACTATACAGAAGCATATTTAGGAAGACACGTCTTCTAATAAGCAAATTCGGAGAAATAATTAGGCCAACACTGTCCTTAAAGTCCTCAGCGCATTATTGATGTACATGTGAGTAGAAACATTAAAAACTCTCTTACTATGATATGTAATGAAATAAACGTGGGATATAACTCAAGTATATGAATTATAAAAGAGTCACTCTACGTAGCTTACCTTCGACAGGAATAAGCAAAGCGATAAGAATCCCCAGAAGACCAGTGAGTAGAAATCTCATCGCAAACCTGTGGTATGCAATTAATATTTGTTAGCGAGCAATTCATTTCCTTAATGACATAAATTGTGCACGTTCCTGTGTAACTGTTATTATATATATTTATTCTGTACGTCTCAGGCAGAAATCGCTCACGTTTTGACGAATGACTCGACGTTTCTCCAGGAGATCTTAGCAGGTACAAGCGTTACTTCCTGTTCTGCAGAAATACAACGTAGGCATCGACAATGTTGTTTGCTACCGGCGTTCGTCATCAGACCAGAAGTTTTTGCACGTTGTACGCACTGCTAGTCATGGCTACAGAAAAAAAAGGTGACATATAGGCACTGCAGATGTGATTCACAATGATTTTTGCACAATATTATGGTAAATTTCTAGAGGGAATCTATATCTGGCGAACAATGGTGACATATGGCCAGGTGTAGGCACGCCGGGCTTTTCTTGAAGCTATACTATTGTTTGCAGAGGAGAAGCGCGCAGTTTTCTAAAGCGTTCGTGATAATCTTGAAAGGGTAAATATAATGTCCTATTCGCTGAGTAAATATACCACCACCACCTTACTACGTAGAATACCTATGTACGCTGTACACTAATCAGCACGATACCTTGTATATAACATCATGAAACAGCACCACAGGCAAACACGATCAAAGCAAACAAGTTGGTGCGCACCATCTTGTTTTTTTTCGGCCTGCTCGTCTTTGGCGCGGTTTCATCGATTACCCTACCACCGCGTCCAGTTGTCAATACTTTTGCACTTCTCGTCCCACATATTGTGGGGCCAGAAAAGCAACCAGAGATTTGAGTAACGCTGATTATACGTACTCGCCGGTCTCAAATATCGAGCTACCCTCACTGTACAATGTCGTATCCCAGCGCACTTAGCGGAGAAATTGGGTCCAGCCAAGAGGCACAACTCGTTTAATTTTGTAGGAACATCTGGTCACTACTACACCGTCCGTGTGGAAGATGAAGTTCTCAGGACGAGCCTAAAAGTGAGCTCCCTCCAATTCGTTTAAAGAAGAAACATTTAGTTTGTAAGGCTCCCTGATGTATCGCAACGTCCATTATGCGAGTTACCCCTTCTATGCCCAGCCTTGCCCAATAGTAACCGCTAAGAAATGGTTTTCCGCGTCAAATATGTGAATAACTACACTTAAAACAGTTTGATGATAGGTCTGAGTATTCTCAACCTTGCAAATGGAAACGGCGAGCGCTTTACCTGTTCATTGTTCTAGGAAAACGAAGGGGGCACAAAGATTTCGTCACACTGTACCACATGTGAAAAATTGTTAAATAAATTTGTAATCTCACAACAAAAATGCATTTTCGGTGGCGGCATGCGAGTTCAACATTGGGCGATTTACCGAAGTAATGTGTCATGCTGGGTGACGTTGCTAGTACGGCGTTATAAGTCATCGAGTTTGTCCCTCTTAACACGACTCTTTGGCTGGGAGCAGGAATGCGTCGAGAAGGAGGACGCGTGGAATTCGGTTTTAAATATCAGCTGTTCTCGGCGGAGAGCAGCCCTGTACTACTTTGCAGACATGACCATGCTTGTTTGAAGTTTGCGCTGGCCCTTCTCTGTTAAAAACGACTTAACATGGTAAGGGAACCTTTTTGAGAGAATGTTAAATTTAAGTGATACCAGGAGGCGAAGTTTCGGTTTAGAGAATAGACGTTTTGCAAAAGTTTTCGAAAATTGGTAATTTTAATAAATAAACACAAAGTTTACAAATCTCTAGCTTAGACTAAAAGCAGGTATCAAGTTCTTTAAACTGCAACTGTTAGAGCATCGAAATGGCAAAATATGTTAAATGGATTTACAGCTTACGTGGAATTTTGACAATGTTTAGGGGTGCATGGGGAAAGTCCTACATCCTAAAGAGTGGTAAATTTCAAATTGATGTATATTCCGTTATGTTTTTTCCAAAATATCTTGACAACTTCAGCTTACAGATTTGTGGTATATTAATTATTATGGTGCAGCGTTGTACACTTCACACTTGCAACACATGCAACAATTTTCGCAAAATAATAATGTAGACGTCTAAATAGATAATCGGCTTATGAAAGTCAACAAACTCCACCTATATTTTTTTCATCATGCAAATGTGATCAGAATCGGTGCTTTGCCTTTCTACATTCTTGAGCGTTTAGATATTAACTCTCGATCTCATATTTCTCTTAAAGAGACACTGTACAGAAAATAAAATTTGTGCTGTATAAGTAAAAAAAAACATTGTGCAGTAGCAAAAACTCACTCTTATGGCGACAAGGTGATGGGAAAGCGAGAAAAGACGCAAAAACAAAATAGGCGCAGAGACGCCACTTTTAGGCTTCCAACCAGCCATCAATTTTGGCGGCATATGTTTTATGCCAAGCTAAATCATTATTGCCGAAAATCAAATACGTTGTAATCTCAGAACAAACCTCTGAACTTAGAAATGTAAAGCAAGTTTAGTGACATCAAACTGACGTTAGGCTCAGGTGTTTCCGCGCAAAACATGCAAATCAAACTTTGACCTTAGTTCTTGTTTTTAATTATCAACCTATTACTGCGAAACCAACAGAAACAGAGTTTGCCAGGAATACTTCAACACTCTACAGTGATTGTGTGTTTATTTTAGCGCCCCTTAACTGCCCACTAACAATTGCCTACATAAATTTCGGCAAACTCACACCATTGCTTATTTAGCGTTAAGTATTGCTGCCGAACTTCCTAGGGTGGAAGGAATCCAGGCTGGCTTGTAGCGTCAAAGTAAATGGATCACAAAGATTGGGCGTTCTTGGGGGCAGAGCAGGGCCAAACAGTTCACACTATGACGTGAAACACCGCCATTCTATGCGCTTATAAGTGACTGTCTCATGGCAGGGTTAGAAACAAATTGCGGTATTTTCTGTACTCATTTGAAATAAAGGTGTACCGGTGATGGAGTTGTCCTGTTTATTCTTTTATAAATTCTAAGCAATGGGCAAAAAAGCAAGAACACCAACCAAAGAAGAACAAAATCCATCTGATTAAAATGAAGATTACATAGAAATTTCGAGAGCAGAATAAGTAAAACGCCCAAACACAAAATAAATAAAAAATATCAGCCATTCCACTCTGTGAAGGTGGATAATCAGCGAAGTTGTTTATCACACGACACAGAGGTGATACAGAATGGGCAGGCCGCATTTAATCCGGACTCGCGAGGAGCAACGCGCCTAGGAAGAGCGACAGCAGGAACAGAGACGAGAATGCAACCGTCGCCGGGAGTGCGCACTAGACGCGGCCTTCCCATTACGAGGACAGAAGTGCAATGCAAAATATAAAACGGCAGTTTGTCTTACATATACGCGCGAAAGTGCTGCCGCCCCCGTAGAGCGGTAGGAAACTAGGAATGAAAGCGATTGGAACGCCGACAAAGAGAGGGTGGTGCCAACGTAGACATGGCTAACGCGCGTCGGCCTTTTCGGCTAAGATCCGATCCCAGTATTTGTTGTGACCCTTGTTCCTGGAACCTCTTTGGGTCCCAAATGTGACAAGGATAGTTCAAGGGCTCGTTACAGGCCCCGTAGCCCAATTCTCTGTATCCACAGGGGCATGTGCCATTGCGCCTGGACACTTTCTGCACAATAACCAGGATCGCCCCACAGTTTTGCATACGCACACAAAACAGAACTGGAGGACGCTTAAGCTTCGCATTTAAAAGTGGAACGCGATAGCATTCACAGATCCCTGGCTGCTTGTCAGGCTTTTTTTCTTGTATATTGAAATCACAATCTGACGCTATCATTTGGGTAGGTTGTAGTTAAGTGGTAAGGACAGATTTACTTTGAGAAATTCCATTTTTGTGGAAATTCTCAAAGAGTTAGAGGTAGAACACCCGACTTCAAATCTGAAGGTCGTAAGTTCGAATCCTGCTCCATTCCACTACATTTTCAGGCATGGAGTGGTGCCTGACACCGGCAAAAAATACATATTGCCGAGAGCTAGTGGGGCTATACTAGTTCAGGTGCAGCCAAACTAGGCAGGCCCACTAAGCTTCATCAAAGCTTCATCAAAGTCACTCCCTCACCAGAACAGGAATCGGCCTCCCTGGTGCATTATTCGGCCACTACCTCCCTGATGACTCCGACAATTAACCCATGGCCCTCAGTCCCCAGTGGCGGCGGAGCACCTGACCAAGGCGGCGGTCAGACCTGCGACGTGGCAGAGGGTGCTAAAAATCTCTGGGTCCGGACAGGCCGCCAATGAAAACTGAACCTGGCAACGTTCAACACGCGCATCCTCTCGAGTGAGGCTAGCTTAGCAGGACTATTTGAGGAATTATCAGGCCTTGCCTGGGATATTATTGGCCTTAGTGAGGTTAGAAGAACTGGTGAAGCTTACACAGTGCTGACTAACGGCCACGTCCTCTGCTACAGAGGTCTTCGAGATAAGAGAGAATCCGGGGTAGGATTTCTAGTCCATAACAACATGGCGGGCAACATTGATGAATTTTACAGCATTAGTGAGAGGGTAGCAGTCGTCATAATAAAGCTGAATAGGAGGTACAAAATGAAGGTAGTACAAGCCTACGCCCCAACTTCCAGTCACGATGATGAAGAGATAGAACAGTTTTATGAAGATGTGGAATTAGCAATGAGAAAGGTGCAAACTCAGTATACTGTAGTCATGGGCGACTTCAATGCAAAAGTGGGCAAAAAGCAGGTTGGCGAGCAAGCAATTGGCAACTACGGCATCGACTCTAGGAATGCAAGAGGAGAGATGTTGGTGGAATTCGCGGAAAGGAATAGGCTCCGAATAATGAATACATTCTTCAGGAAGCGCACCAACAGGAAGTGGACCTGGAAAAGCCCTAATGGAGAAACAAGGAATGAAATAGATTTCATACTCTCTGACGATCCAAGCATAGTGCAGAATGTAGAAGTGTTAGGTAAGGTAAAGTGCAGTGACCATAGGTTAGTGAGGTCTAGGATTAATCTCAATTTGAAGAGAGAAAGAGTGAAATTAGTCAAGAGTAAACAGGCCAACCTAGAGGCAGTAAGGATGAAAGCAGACCAATTCAGGCTGGTGCTCGCAAACAAATATGCAGCTTTAGAACAGGAAGATGAAGATAACATAGAGGTAATGAATGAAACCGTAACTAGGCTGATCTCAGAAGCAGCAATTGAAGTGGGAGGTAAGGCACCAAAGCAACCTGTAGAGAAGCTCTCCCAAGAAACAAAGGACCTAATAAAGAAACAACAAAACATGAAAGTGTCCAACTCAAGAGATCAGATAGAATTCGCTGAACGGTCAAAACTGATCAACAAGAAGAAAGTAAGGGATATTAGAAATTATAACGTGGGAAAAATTGAGGAAGCCGTAAAATATGGACGCAGCATGAAATCAGTAAGAAGAAAACTAGGCATAGGACAAGGCAAGATGTATGCACTGAAAGATAAGCATGGTAATATCATCAGCAATTTCGATGACATAGTAAAAGCAGCGGTAGAATTTTATACTGACCTGTACAGTAGCCAAAACAGCCAAGCAACTTTCATTCGCAATAGTGATGAACCGGATACAAAAGCTCCTTCTATAACTAGCGATGAAGTTAGGAGGGCCTTGAAAGACATGACCAGGGGAAAAGCGCCTGGAGAAGATGGAATAACAGTAGATTTAATCAAACATGGAGGAGATATCAGGCTTGAAAAGCTTGCGGCCCTTTATACGCAATGCCTCACAACTTCAAGTGTACCAGAGAGCTGGAAGAATGCCAACATTATACTTATCCATAAGAAGGGAGACGTTAAAGAATTGAATAATTACAGACCCATTAGCTTGCTTTCAGTATTGTATAAAGTATTCACCAAGATAATTTCCAATAAAATCAGGACAACACTTGACTTCAGCCAACCAAGAGAACAGGCTGGCTTCAGGAAGGGATATTCTACGATGGACCACATCCATGTCATCAATCAGGCAATAGAGAAATCTGCGGAGTACAATCAACCTCTCTATATGGCTTTCATAGATTATGAAAAGGCATTCGATTCAGTAGAGATACCAGCAGTCATAGAGGCATTGCGTAATCAAGAAGTAGAGGAGGCATACGTGAATATCTTAGCAAATATCTACAAGGATTCCACAGCTACCTTGGTTCTCCACAAGAAAAGTAGAAAGATACCTATCAAGAAAGGGGTCAGGCAAGGAGACACAATCTCTCCAATGCTATTCACTGCATGCTTAGAAGAAGGATTCGAGCTCTTAGACTGGGAAGGATTAGGAGATAGGATCGACGGCGAATATCTCAGCAACCTTCGGTTTGCAGATGACATTGTCCTATTGAGCAACAATGGAGACGAATTACAACAAATGATTGAGGACCTTAATCGAGAAAGTGTAAGAATTGGGTTGAATATGGATATGCAGAAGACAAAGATAATGTTCAATAGCCTGGCAAGGGAACAAGAATTCAGGATCGCCAGTCAGCCTCTAGAATCTGTAAAGGAATATGTTTATCTAGGTCAATTACTCACATGGGACCCTGATCATGAGAAAGAAATTTACAGAAGAATAAAATTGGGTTGGAGTGCATACGGCAGGCATTGCCAAATCCTTACTGGGAGCTTACCACTGTCGTTTAAAAGAAAAGTGTACAATCATTGCATTCTACCGGTGCTAACATATGGGGCAGAAACTAGGAGGTTAACAAAGAAGCTCGAGATCAAGTTAAGGACCGCACAAAGAGCGATGGAACGAAAAATTTTAGGACTAACGTTAAGAGACAGGAAGAGAGCGGTGTGGATCAGAGAACAAACGGGGGTAGACGATATTCTAGTTGACATATTAAGCGGAAGAAATGGAGCTGGGCAGGCCATGTAATGCGTAGGATGGATAACCGGTGGACCATTAGGGTTGCAGAATGGATACCAAGAGAAGGGAAGCGCAGTCGCGGACGGCAGAAAGTCAGGTGGGATGATGAAGTTAGGAAATTTGCAGGCGCAAGTTGGAATACGCTAGCGCTAAACAGGGGTAATTGGAGATCGCAGGGAGAGGCCTTCGTCCTGCAGTGGACATAAATATAGGCTGATGATGATGATGATGATGATGATGATTTTTGTTCAATAGCGCCTTGCGCCACGCGGAGGGCCTGTGTTGTGGGATGGTTTGGGATGAATTTATCCGCCACGGATGCCACGGACGCCGATGCTTACGCCGAAGCCGATACCAACGCTGGCACCGACGCCGACGCCGGATTTTCCGCGACACGGGGCCCTTAACGCTGTCGCGTTCAAATGCCTGGAAGTTTAGCCATAAACAGCTTAGCCGTAAAACTGACCAAAGTCACACATGTCTTTAACTTTGTTTACGAAGAGTGAAATACAGAGTATTGCAAAATTTGGCGGGAAGAAGCTTCGCTTGTAGAAATAAAGACCGTCCAACAACTTCAGACTCAAGCCGTTAAGAAATATTTCTGCAGCAACTGTACCGGGCAAATTAGTCCTCCGAATCGGATGCCCATATGTCAAAGAATAATAAATAAAGTTACACTTACCGCTGGAAGCTTTTATATATTTTATACAAGTGTTACTAATATCTTGGGCCAGCTCTAGCAAAAGATATCTGGTATGTCTTCTTTGATTTGGAGCTAGATTATTTGAATATGTTTATTGGCATTCGTATTTTATGTGCCTGACATATGTCTTTGCTTGCGTTCTCCTGGAGCATTTAACGCAATATTCGCTAAATATTTTGTATTGTATTACAACTCCGTTTTCATAAAATCTGAATTTTTGGCCACCAATGCGAATAAGCGCTACAAATCATGAGTAGTGCTGGATGACTCCGCTTGGCAATTCGGAAAAGCAGGCAAGGTATTTTCCAAGGTGTCATGGCAGGACGTAAACTGACAGGAACATGATTTCTCAGAAATTCAGCAGTAAAACACGTGATTTTACCAGATTTTTTATGGTTCTTACGAATTGATCGTATAAAAATAATTACCTTCGGGTGAACAATACTGACCTTGTGCCGGGAAAACTCTCTTACTGAGCAATTTTTGACCACTACATTAACCTCCAAGCCCCAAACGAGAAATCGAAAAAAAAAAGTTAAACAAGAAAAAAAAAAAAGCACGGGGCACCATCGTTGCCTAACTTTACTGACAGATGGACGGATGGATGGATGAAAAACTTTATTAGGGTCCTTGACCATATATAAAATCCCGGCGGAACCCATCTCACTACGAATGTGGACGTTAGTATGTGATTAGCATTGAAACAATTTCGCTACACACCATATTCCCAAAATTTCACTTTTGTGCAGCTTGCTCTTTCAATTCTCTGTTACCGACATTTTCTGCACTTCTTGCAAATGAAGGCTCCTCGCTCAATTTGCCCTCTGCGCTCATCTTGTTCATTTCACTTTTTTCTTCACAATCGGTTGATTATGATGCCGTCTTTCTCACTTCTCTGCACCCGACTTCCTCAATTTTCGTTGGCGACTTCTTTCCTTCTTGCCTGTTGTTATTGTCTATCCAGACACTACCCCTACGGTACATACCCATTCTAGAGGATTGGCCAAGATTGTTGACTTACCTAGTGTCCCATGCTCAGTTGGACATTATCTGTGCCCAAGTTACATATTCTTGTACATACATACTGGTGCATGACTTGTTACACATGCCCCATTTGCCTATTTCCAAGTTGTTTATTTCCCGTTCGCAGTGGTACACGTTGAAACCTTGGGTAACAGCGCAAACAGACGACCACAAGAAGGGAGACACGGACACACAGGCGCTGACTAACAACTGGTTTTATTGTGAAGGATAGCACACCTTATATATGCCAGAGTGAAGCAAGGGAAAGGGGAAAACATAACAAGGGTAACATCGTGCCAACAACGCAAGCGCAAAACAGCCAACCAAGCGCAACAAGACGCGAACAATTATTTTTCTTTCTAATCTGAACCGCCGATAGCCGCATCCAGAAGATAAAATTCAGCGTCAAAGAGAGCAAGGGAAGGGGTGCTGAAGCACTTGCTACCGAACTTCCTGATGTGGTAGGCTTCCAAACTGATGCGCGCTGTCTTGTCACTACTCTTTCCTAGAATCGTCGTCTCCTTTAACCGGGCCACACAATCAGTGCACTTGCTCACGTGCGCAACTATATGTGCGTATTTGTCATCTCGTTTTTTCAGTTTTAGAGCGTGTTCCTCTAAACGGTCATTGACACAGCGACTAGTTTCGCCGACGTAAAACATCCCACAAGACATGGGAAGGCAATACACCACTCCTGTGGAACATTTAACGAACGGCGGTTGGTGGTTCTTCTGGCATCCACGTTTTCTGGTGTTGCAGATACGTGGTCACAACTTTCCCAGCTAGTTAGGGGCAGAAAAACATATTGGCACGCCGTGCCTACTTGCCACCTTCAGATTGTGGGAGAGTTTATGGATGTAGGGGACCACCTCAGGTCTATGTGCCTTCTGGTGATCCTCCGCCGTTGTACTTCCCGTTCCACGCTTGAATTTTTGAAGGAGGGTTTCAGAAACAGCAGTCAATACCGAGACGGGAAACCCTGCAGCCAAAAGACGGCTTACCTGATCGTTAAAACTGAGCGTCATCTGATGTGGGCACGATTTCTGGAGAGCAGATTCCATACACATCACCGCTATTCCTCTCTTAATTGTCTTGGAATGTGCCGAGTCATAGGGCAGTAACTCCTTCTTAGCCCGTGGGTAGTATCCCCAGCAAACGTGTCCATCACAGAACGTGATTTTAAGGTCTAAAAACTGTAAAATTGAAGAGTCCGGAAGTTCATGGGTGAAACGCAACCCACGTCCATGTTTGCTAAAAAAAGGTAAAACTTCACCTACAGTAGAGGAGTAGGTGGAGGCAGGCTGCTTTTTTAAAAGCACTAAAAAATCGTCAACATACCTAAAAGTTTTTAAAACCGGCCCCCCATTAAACACCTGTTCTAGTGTGTCGTCCACCTTGGCCAGAAAAATGTCACAGAGAATAGGGGCTACGCAAGACCCTATGCAGATGCCATCACGCTGCAAAAAAAGGCTGATCGTCAAATACAATAAAAGTAGAATTCAAGTAAAACTGCAATAAAGACAGAAAATTATCAACGGACACGCCGGCCGTGTTCTGGAAGGATACGTCGCCGTTAGCTTCAATGCACTCTTTGACACACGATAACAGTTGATTCTGCGGGACAGAATAAAACAAGTCCTGCACGTCAACAGAAAAACCAAAACCAACATGATAATTTCCCTCTAGAAACTGTGCTACTGCGGCTGAATTTTTGACCAGAAATGGGTCGTTCACAACAAGCGTCTTGAGTTTCTTTAACAAAAACTGGCTGACACACTTCTGCCACGATCCCTCTTCACTAACAATAGTCCTAAACAGAACTTCGGGCTTATGTGTCTTGGTTGTGAAAAAAACCCTCAAGCTGTTTCCCCTACTGTTGGAAATGTCCCTGGCAAGCCTGCCGAGGTCTAACTGCTTATAAAACTGGACAAACTTGGTTTTAACGCGCACTTCACATTTCTTCATGGGGACAAAGTTCTTATTAACCGCCGCCAACGCTTTTTCATTGTAAAGTCCCTTGGGTAAAACGGCGAACCCCCCCTCTTTATCAGCTTGCGTAAGCATCAGGTTGTTGCGCTTGAAAAAAGATACTACGTCGTTCAACAAAATACTTTGCTGCGAGTCCGTGGTTTTAGGAGCAAACTTTCGCAGGCAGTCAACACCTTCAAGAAGGCAGCGGTCCCGATTATCATCTCTAGCCTTATCGGCCACTTTTAGATTCATAACAATGAGATCATGCGCGGGAATACCAGGTTGGACACCGAATTGAGGTCCTTTCTGCAGAAGACGCATAATCTTCTCTGGTATGTGGACGTCCCCCATTACACTGACATTGCTTCCATGTTGCGCTAATTTCTTGTCTTCGGTACACCGGAGCGAGTCATTCAAGATGCACTTCCACCTGCACTCCGTGAGCTGTGCCGCTAGGCGCTTCAAAGATGCGAGCTTCATAAGCGCGAGCCACTCAGGATGGTCCTTCAAACACAGAAGACGCAACCAGTCCTGAAAAAGTCGGACTTGACGCCAAAGTTCTCAGTGGTTTAATTTGCAAAGTCTTTTCACATGCCCCCACGATGGTTTTACGGGCCCGAAGAAGGCACTTACTTCATTAGGGACGAGTCCTTTCCGGATGAAAAAGGCAAAGCGTCTTGCCTGGCATGTTGCGTGGACGATGTGGCTCAGTAGAAGGTCGACGGTGGAAGAGGTAGGTGAAACACAGAAAGAAGGGCCCACTGTATAAGAAATGAACTTCATCAATACTTCTTTTTGGGTGAGTTGGTACATCTTGCAACTTTGGATAACAGCGCAAACAGACGACCACAAGAAGGGAGACACGGACACACAGGCGCTAACTGGTTTTATTGTGAAGGATAGCACACCTTATATATGCCAGAGTGAAGCAAGGGAAAGGGGAAAACATAACAAGGGTAACATTGTGCCAACAACGCAAGCGCAAAACAGCCAACCAAGCGCAACAAGACGCGAACAATTATTTTTCTTTCTAATCTGAACCCCCGATAGCCGCATCCAGAAGATAAAATTCAGCGTCAAAGAGAGCAAGGGAAGGGGTGCTGAAGCACTTGCTACCGAACTTCCTGATGTGGTAGGCTTCCAAACTGATGCGCGCTGTCTTGTCACTACTCTTTCCTAGAATCGTCGTCTCCTTTAACCGGGCCACACAATCAGTGCACTTGCTCACGTGCGCAACTATATGTGCGTATTTGTCATCTCGTTTTTTCAGTTTTAGAGCGTGTTCCCCTAAACGGTTTTCAGATTTAGAGCGTGTTCCCCTAAAATACGCACATATAGTTGCGCATGTGAGCAAGTGCACTGATTGTGTGGCCCGGTTAAAGGAGACGACGATTCTAGGAAAGAGTAGTGACAAGACAGCGCGCATCAGTTTGGAAGCCAGTTTGGAGTACCAGTTTGGAGTTTGGAAGCCAGTTTTGGAGTTTGGAAGCCAGTTTGGAGTACCAACTCGCCCAAAAAGAAGTATTGATGAAGTTCATTTCTTATACAGTGGGCCCTTCTTTCTGTGTTTCACCTACCTCTTCCACCGTCGACCTTCTACTGAGCCACATCGTCCACGCAACATGCCAGGCAAGACGCTTCGCCTTTTGCATCCGGAAAAGACTCGTCCCTAATGAAGTAAGTGCCCTCTTCGGGCCCGTAAAACCATCGTGGGGGCATGTGAAAAGACTTTGCAAATTAAGCCGCTCAGAACTTTGGCGTCAAGTCCGACTTTTTCAGGACTGGTTGCGTCTTCTGTGTTTGAAGGACCATCCTGAGTGGCTCGCGCTTAAGAAGCTCGCATCTTTGAAGCGCCTAGCGGCACAGCTCACGGAGTGCAGGTGGAAGTGCATCTTGAATGACTTGCTCCGGTGTACCGAAGACAAAAAATTAGCGCAACATGGAAGCAATGTCAGTGTCATGGGGGACGTCCACATACCACAGAAGATTATGCGTCTTCTGCAGAAAGGACCTAAATTCGGTGTCCAACCTGGTGTTCCCGCGCATGATCTCATTGCTATGAATCGAAAAGTGGCCGATAAGGCTACAGATGATAATCGGACCGCTGCCTTCTTGAAGGTGTTGACTGCCTGCGAAAGTTTGCTCCTAAAACCACGGACTCGCAGCAAAGTATTTTGTTGAACGACGTAGTATCTTTTTTCAAGCGCAACAACCTGATGCTTACGCAAGCTGAAAAAGAGGGGGGGTTCGCCGTTTTACCCAAGGGACTTTACAATGAAAAAGCGTTGGCGGCGGTTAATAAGAAATTTGTCCCCATGAAGAAATGTGAAGTGCGCGTTAAAACCAAGTTTGTCCAGTTTTGTAAGCATTTAGACCTAGGCAGGCTTGCCAGGGACATTTCCAACAGTAGGGGAAACAGCTTGAGGGTTTTTTTCACAACCAAGACACATAAGCCCGAAGTTCCGTTTAGGACTATTGTTAGTGAAGAGGGATCGTGGCCGAAGTGTGTCAGCCAGTTTTTGTTAAAGAAACTCAAGACGCTTGTTGTGAACGACCCATTTCTGGTCAAAAATTCAGCCGCAGTAGCACAGTTTCTAGAGGGAAATGATCATGTTGGTTTTGGTTTTTCTGTTGACGTGCAGGACTTGTTTTATTCTGTCCCGCAGAATCAACTGTTATCGTGTGTCAAAGAGTGCATTGAAGCTAACGGCGACGTATCCTTCCAGAACACCGCCGGCGTGTACGTTGATAATTTTCTGTCTTATTGCAGTTTTACTTGAATTCTACTTTTATTGTATTTGACGATCAGCCTTTTTTGCAGCGTGATGGCATCTGCATAGGGTCTTGCGTAGCCCCTATTCTTTGTGACATTTTTCTGGCCAAGGTGGACGACACACTAGAACAGGTGTTTAATGGTGGGTCGGTTTTAAAAACATTTAGGTATGTTGACGATTTTTAGTGCTTTTAAAAAAGCAGCCTGCCTCCATCTACTCCTCTACTGTAGGTGAAGTTTTACCTTTTTTTTAGCAAACATGGACGTGGGTTGCGTTTCACCCATGAACTTCCGGACTCTTCAATTTTACAGTTTTTAGACCTTAAAATCACGTTCTGTAATGGACATGTTTGCTGGGGATACTACCCGCGGGCTAAGAAGGAGTTACTGCCCTATGACTCGGCAAATTCCAAGACAATTAAGAGAGGAATAGCGGTGATGTGTATGGAATCTGCTCTCCAGAAATCGTGCCCACATCAGATGACGCTCAGTTTTAACGATCAGGTAAGCCGTCTTTTGGCTGCAGGGTTTCCCGTCTCGGTATTGAGTGCTGTTTCTGAAACCCTCCTTCAAAATTCAAGCGTGGAACGGGAAGTACAACGGCGGAGGATCACCGGAAGGCACATAGACCTGAGGTGGTCCCCTACATCCATAAACTCTCCCACAATCTGAAGAAGGTGGCAAGTAGGCACGGCGTGCCAATATGTTTTTCTGCCCCTAACAAGCTGGGAAAGTTGTGCCCACGTATCTGCAACACCAGTAAACGTGGATGCCAGAAGAACCACCAACCGCCGTTCGTTAAATGTTCCACAGGAGTGGTGTATTGCATTCCCATGTCTTGTGGGATGTTTTACGTCGGCGAAACTGGTCGCTGTGTCAATGACCGTTTAGGGGAACACGCTCTAATACTGAAAAAACGAGATGACAAATACGCACATATAGTTGCGCATGAGCAAGTGCACTGATTGTGTGGCCCGGTTAAAGGAGACGACGATTCTAGGAAGAGTAGTGACAAGACAGCGCGCATCAGTTTGGAAGCCTACCACATCAGGAAGTT